>NW_009215467.1:118801-127775 GCF_000690835.1 Fulmarus glacialis
ATTTAACAGGGGCTAGTTGCATACTGAAAACAAATGATGCAATAGAAGGGAGCATTGAGAAAAACATAAATAATAAACGGGAGGAAAGAGTTAGTCTGGAAAGAAACATTTAATATAAATTGGAGTAGTACTTAAGAGCTAAGAAGGCTTCCTAGAAGGCTTCCTTGTTTGAAAGTAAAAATCAGATGATTCATCTTCAAGTTATCATGCTTCTAAGAGATTTGATAGGAGTCTTTTATTCCTGTTTGGATTTGTTAGGTGTTGCAGCCTTGTCCACAGATAAAATTTGGGCTCAGAGTATATAAACACTGGTAAAATATGCTGTATTCATATAAATATATTCTAGAAAATCCTTCATCCTCACAGAAAAAAATAATTTTTGCATTATCTGTACTCTTGAATTGATACAGCTGTTTCTCTTTCTGAGACTTTTTTTTATCCATGCAGTTTCAAATAAAGCTTTGGTGGAGAAAGGTTTTGCAGATTATTTCAGATCCTGCAGTTCTGTGATCGCAGCAGAATATAAACTTTCCTTATGAGCAGAACAGTGCTCTCCAGTTTTTCTTGCTCTCATAGTTACAAAGATATCTGTAAGGTAAACACGATAACTTAATTGGATCTCCCAAAGTCATCTTTGGGACAAGACAGAATAAAACAATATTGGTGTTTAATATTTGATCTACCTCTTACTTCATTGTAGCACAAGCTGAACACAATGTGACTAATACATAAAATGGAAGTCTAACTTGGTGAAAGATAGGGCTGCAGGATTTACAGAGCAAATTCTTCAGAAAAAGACAGTTCATTATGTTACAGTAATGGCAACTAATTTTAGGCTCTCTTACAGTTTGAAATGCAATGTTGTTATTCCTGTGATTTTTTTTTTTTTTTTAACTGTGATTTCTAGCTATCTTTTAGTATTCCTGGCTTGTTGTCTAGAGATACATTCCCCCCTAGATATTTCCACCATGAGTGAATGACCTCCACCTTCCTTCCTTGTGAAGACAGTGCTAGTTTTAGGATGAGGGTAGGAAAAGAGGTCTCAGCGCACCTAAATGGCTAGATTTGTTCAAGTTACTTCTTTTCTCTCTATCTAGTCTTTTCCCTCTGCTAGTTTCCAGCTCAGGCAGTTGATTAAATGTCTCTGTTATGGAAAATCAAATAAATGATCTGTTTATAATAATGTTCTGGGCTAAGATGGATTTGTCATTAGCTGATTTCTGTGCAGTTGGAAGAGGCTGACCAACCAATCTTTCATATTAGGCTTTTGGAACTAAAAAACACTGAATTGAATCTCCTCTTCATTGAGTGGGCACAATGTGAGGAATTATGGTTGGTATTAATCCACTTTATAGACAAAATGACTGCCCTCCTGTGATTGTATGCAACGTAGCATTTAAATTTAGTCAGCATCAGTGTTTGATAGTTCAGGCTCTGTAGGATTTGGTATTTGTGTAGGAGTGTGGATTTGTGATGTGATACTTTGGTATCTATTTCCCAGTTTAATCATCACATATTTGATTAAAACCTGCATACTTAAATCGGGGGACAGTACTAATGTTTCAGTTCTAAAATTTCCAAAATAGCTACCTGTTGTCAATATTTACAATTAGGGTATCATGGCATTTGCCTGATCCTCAGCATAAGAACACTTCCATGATCAAAACCCTTAGCAGACAGAAGTGAGCAGTAAAGTTACAGATGAAATTTTATGTGCATCTTTAGTTTTGTGTGGTGTATAGTGCCACTTGGTTTGAATTAAAGTTATCTTCAGCCAAACAGTAAGACATCAATTTAATGTTCTCAATATTTGAGGAGAAAAAGTGAAATTATCCTGAAAAATCTTGAATTACTTCAAAGATATAAAATAGTGTTTGCCAACAGCTACTACTTAGAATTTTCTGAATTGGTAGCAGCAATTCACAATTATGCAGGACTTCCATATGTAGATTTTCACTGCAGTTACTTTCCTATACTTTAAAATAGGAATTTTTTTGTGGTAAGAATTGGCATATGCTAACAGTTTATTCACTTATGCTATGTGTGGAAATATGGAAAAGACAGCAGTTATGAATTATGATTCTCCATTTGGAACTTTAGTCTCTTCTTATTTCCCTAACCAGACCCAAAATGGAGAGGGCCAGATTTTCAGCTGGCCTCCTTAACTGAGACCTCAAACTCTATGAGTACATTCATTTTTCATGCTGCACGCAGAAGCGCTCTGAAACCTTGCGGGTGCAATTAAGATTTCAGAGCCTGCTGAAAATTCACTCCAGAATGCTGTTTTTCTGCATTTTCATGTATTATAACTGACATATTGCATGTGTGTTAGTTATTTTTTAATTCCGATTTAACCACAATTAAATCATAGACATTGAAATTCTATTCATACATATAAATACATATGTAAAAATGGGGTCTGTTTATCAAGTTGTTGCATACATAACTAAAAAGATCCAGAAAAAATGAAGATATGATTTAAACAAATTATTAGTGATGCCATTATGCCAATATGCTTAACGGTTCTGTAATAGATGTATCTCTGTCAGAGATGATTGTTGCCACTGTGTGTTGTCTTTCAAAATTTGAACATATTTTCTAACACTGCAAATCTGTTAACTCTTTGAGATTTATTGAAATACTTTTTGTGAATTAAAACTAGTAACAGTTAAGCTATTATATTTGTCTTCTCAACTTAGAATACAATTGGCATTCTGACAGTGCCACCAAGGCACAAACTTCTGGACAACATTGTACATTTTGAGATATCAAAAAAAAATACACATTGAATTAAGTATTGAAACATGCATAGTTCAGAAGTTAGTGTTGCAGACAGCACGTATCTTAAATTTAAATAAGATCAAAGGCTGACTGCATTTGAAACATACATAATAATATTAGGGTGAAACTTTTTTTTCTCTTTGTGGTGGTACTCTGCCTTATTAAAGCCTAGGGATTGGCTTTCTGCATAAATATTTTTTCTTTTTCTTTTCTTTTTCTTCTTCCTTCTGTTTTTAAGCTCTCATACACAATTACCCCATTGTGGTAGCATGTGTCAAGTCATGTGGATCCAAAACCTGTTTCCAGTATTTTTTAAATTAAAAGTCTCTCAAGCTTAAGCCCTCCCCCCTTTTACTGGAGGCAGAGATCATGACGTTTTCACCAGATCACCTTTCATTTCATCTGCTGTGTCATGGAAATATGTCCTGCCTCAAACCTATTTTTTTCTTTAAAGTAGAAGTCCATATTAAAATAAAGATAGGATTGACAGTTCACCATAATTTTACATATAGTTGCATCTGCAAAAATATTAAGTGTTTTTACATTTTACTAACAGAGAGATTTTGTCAGGTGTTTGTTACATAGTTTATGACTATTACTGTGCTGTCTAAAATTTGCGAACTTGCCACTTGTCTTTGGACACTGCACTCTTTTCACTGTAACCTAATGAAGAAACCTTGATAACCCTCCAGTGGCTTTCTGCTTAGCACACTGGTTTTTCTGGTTCCCATTTTGAGCCATGTGTCTATGCCTAAGTCTAAGCTGAGTCTAAGATGGCTCATAAAGTCTTGGGGCCCTGTCTCCCTAAAAAATTTCCCCAAGATGCACCAGCTGTGGAGGCTGTTTTGAGTATCTAAGGAAGTCAAATATGTATGACTTAATATGCCTGATTAAAATGTGTTCTGTTGCAAATAAAACAAGAATTTTGCAGCATTATAACTTAATGGGTTTTAAGAAGATCTGTGTGTTTAATTGACATTGTCTTCTAAAAGTTCTGAAATATAAGGCAAGAGTAGCTATTTAATTACATATACATTAAAATGTTTTTAGTCTATTTAGTTTAAGGCTTTCTATGGGAGATAATTAAAACACATAAAGACAGAGTCTTCTGGCACTTGGTATGGAAGCCTTACTGCTGACATTAGACAGGCCATGCATATACCAC
This sequence comes from Fulmarus glacialis, assembly GCF_000690835.1. Lineage (NCBI taxonomy): Eukaryota > Metazoa > Chordata > Aves > Procellariiformes > Procellariidae > Fulmarus > Fulmarus glacialis. The sequence goes on from NW_009215467.1 coordinate 122,748, forward strand.
ATGTGTCTTAATCTTAGAATCCAAAAATTTGCGTTATAGTCTGAAAAGGTTGTATTTTTTCATTAGCTGTTCCCAAGGCACCAAAAATCCCAGAGGATGTCAAAGTACATTAATTTTTATCACAACATGGAATCTTTCAGGTCTGAATGGCAGCACACAGCTGCTAGGGGCTTTCTGAACTCTATTACAGCTCTATAGATCTCTAGGCAAAACAGAGGAAGGAGTTGTCATTGACAAGTGAAATGTTCAAAATGCATGAAGTGTTTTATTGTTTGAATGATCAACCGTGGTCCCAAAAACATTTTCCAAGGAGTTAGCTGTTTTTAATGGGAAATATCACAAATATGTAATAAAAGTAGTAATTGACCTTCCTTGTGAATTGTAGCTTTCTTTTTTCTAACAAGTACGTACTGTGTACAAATGAAATTCGTATATTTAGAAGTACAGGCAGAAACAACAAATCATTCCATGGTTATTGCAAAAATGAATATTCCTTTACAGCTGGCTTATGCTTATTTGTAACTCCTTGTGTATATGTGTAAATAATGATTTGCTATTGGGATTTTGAAAAAGATGTATGTGTCCACTTCAAGGTAGCGAATGTCCTTAGGTGAGCTGCTGAATGAAAATTACCAGATTCTGGATATTTTCATTGCTGCTGTCTCCTAAGCATCAGGGAGATTTAAAACAAAACAAAACAAAATATCTTTGCAAGGCATGGCAAGGAATGAAACAAAGTGCTCCTCTTATTGTGCCAGGGCTTGAGAAAAGGACGAGGATGCAGAATGGAAATGCTGAAATGACTGGATATAGAAATGAAGTTGCAGAGCCCTATCCTATCCCTCTTCTACCCCAGCCTGGCCCCAGGACTCTCAAAATCCATACGTATGGAGGGATACAGAACTAGCAAAGATGTAACACTTTGACAAAGGAAAACATCGTTTCTTGGGTGAATTTTGGTTTGAAATGTGGTTCTGAGGAGGCATTGAGGTGAGGGAAGAGCAGCACTGACATCTGTTAATGTCAATACCCTGACTATACTGTGTGCTGTCAGTCAGAGGAAATTTAGGGTTAAATTATAGCTATGCAAAAGGGAATTCAGAGCTGTGGATAATGGGCCTGCAAAAGGTGAGAGAGTCCCTGGTATGAACCTAATGGAAGGATGAAACCCACCACATGCTTGTGAAATATAATTCTTTCTCCTTCTCCCTCTTGCCTTGTAGTTATAAGTTAAAAAGCCAGTACGAATACTAATCTTGACCTTAATTTTTAAGAATTAATTTGTTATCAAAAGAAAGTGATTTACTGATGTAATGATGCCAAATAAGAAAATGTAGATTAAAAAGTTCCTAATTTCTCAGATTTCTAGTAGCACATACTTGCAGTGTATAAATTAGCCAAGTGTGGAAGACATATCATGTCAACAAATTAAACCTCATCTCTGCTTTTCTTATTTTGTCTGTAGTCTTTGTGAAACTCATACTAGAGTGGAAGGAGAAATCCCAGCTTGGATCATTTTTGAGGGAAGGTGGTTTGGGCAGTGCAGGTTTTACTAAGGTCAGTTTGAGGGCAACATTACAAATGTTTAAAGTGTTAATGTTACATATTTAAAAACGTTAAATGTTTAAATGTTTCTTTATTTAATATTGGGTCTGAATTTCTCTTCGGAAGTTCAACTTTAAAATTTTCACAATAGTTGAAATTGCTTCTGCACCCCATTAAGAGGAAAAGTTGGCCTCTCAAACACTTCTGTCCCCCTAGAGCTAAAATGACAGAATTTTTCTTCAAAGGAAGATAACTTATTAATTTCTGGAGGTGTAAGATGATATGGGTTTTTTTTGGTTGGGTTGTTTTCCCCCTGTATGTGTAAGAAAAGCTAATAAAAACCAGGACTAATGGATGTTTTCTGTTCAGTTCTAAATCTGTTGAGACCTCTGTTTCTTCTCCAAACTTTTATGAAATTGTATACTGAACATTTTATAGAGGTAATGAATAATGATTGAGAGATGGTTGACCTATTGGCAGTATGCAGATGATATGTTATGAAGACATAGGGGCAGCTGCTCGTAATAATTCCCATGTATTTGGTACGAAGGAAGAAGCAGAACAATTTCAGTCCACTCCCATTAGTATCTTGGAAGTGGGGCAGAAGTATTTGCTGATTAACAAATCCTGCAAAGAAATCCAGTAGGATGAATTCGAGAGAATTTTCTGTGATTCTAGCAAGAAGTCATCCCTCAGGGCTCTAAGTCCAGCGTTAGTGGCTTGCCTTGAAATGAAGCCTGACAAGGATCCACAATTCTGTCAGCTGACAGGTGGCAATAAAGGGTATTTTTGCTGACTTTTCAGTCAATATTTTTAGAAAAAGGGAAGTTAGACATTGAGCATTCGTTTCCAAAATTCATTGAGTTAAGCAGTGCTTTTTATTTTGTTTTGTTTTCATCAAACAAGTAAATATTTTTGGGTCGGTGTTAGATTATACACAGTTCTGAGATTTCCTGCTGCTGTCTGACTCCTAGTGATTTTCTCATTGCTCAGTTTCCCATCAGTGCTGCTTGTAAAACAGAGGGATTTCTGGAGATGGTTGTTTAACTCACCCTTTTTCTGGAGAGCCATAAGCCTAGCCTGCATGCTGGTTATTTCCTTTGTGAATATAGGCATTCCCTCACAGAAGGACGTACCATTTTCTAACTTTGAGAGAAAGCAACATGGGTGTTCAGAGTTATGGGATGGAAAAGTTCAGTGGGCTGTGACTTTGCTTTTTTATGGAAGAGAAGTCACAACTCTCTGCCTTCTTTACTGGCCGTGACATAGGTCTACAGTTGCTTATGGGACTTTGGGGATATGGTGAGGCCTTTTCTGTTGAATTTCTGTGTAATTCCAAACAGTGTGAACTTTTCAAATCACTTGAGAAGTGCCCCAGATGGTGTGACATTCTGCTTCATGGGAAGATTTGAAAGTATTCCCTTTGCATAATTTCTGGTTAACTGTTTCATTACATTTGAAATGGGAGAACACCAAAGCCAAGAACTCTGTTGACATTTTGGTAGTGTTTGTTTAACCTCCTAGTGCACAGGCTACATTTGTTGAAAAATATTATTCTTACCTTTGCAAATCACCATAATTAATTCCCTTGGAAATATCTACTGCTGCACACAGCCAGCTTGGGAGGCTGCTGACAGATCATAGTTTTACATCAGGTGCTAACAAATTGATTATTAAGTTTCATAACTAGCTGATTTATAGCAACAACTTAATTTCTGTATCTCTCTAATGTATTCACTTACTGTATTTGCAAATAGTGCAGAGCAGTTGGATTGCTTTGTTGCTTCTAGTGGTGAATTGAGCACAACATACAAGATCTGAATGACTTGCCCGGTGCAAGGGTTAGTGATGTATCACAGACTTGCGAAGTGCACAAGATATTAGATGGTTTTCAGCTGAGATATTCACAATTAAGAACGTCCTTGTTAATTCTACATGTTTTTTAACTTTCACTAAGTTGTAGCTATACTTACCAGAACAGTGAGAGTTTTCTGGAATTGCTATATAGCTTGCAGTTACAGCAGTGTATTCTCAAGCCTCAGTCATGCTGTGAAGGATAAGAAACAGTCGCTACATGCTATGATGGAGCAGCTTATGTTCAAGTCCCAGTGCATACTTAAATTGTAATGGTAGACCACATTAGATCACTTGGTGTGATGTAAGTCACTGACTGAAGACATTTTAAGGAGACGTAGGGGTAAATTTTCAAAACACTCTGCAGGGTTTTAACTATACAATGTTTCCAGAAATATCAAATAGGGGTCATGGTTAGAGGGAGCAGCTTGGTAATGTCGATACCAGGAGTAAACACTAAAGAAAATTTTCCTTTGCTGCTAACATTTTTTGTTGGCCTTAGATGTGCCTTTGATGTAGAAGTACAAACTATTTTAAACTGAGGGGGGATTTTTTTTTTCCTTGGGCTCAGGAGGAAGCCTACCATAGTTTTTAATGAACTTGTGAAATCAAGGTCATAATTCTGCTATCACTTAAAAATACTCCATGTCATAAAGCAAAGCTGTAGTGCCAGATGTGTGGTGTGAATTGTCATGTATCTTAAAAATTTTGTTCCTGCATAATGATACGTTCAGTGATACAGAGCTCTGCACCGTTGAGATTAGATTCTGTCATCTGTGGCTGGAATTCATAACTATATGGTGGCTGTGACACAGGTAATCTTACTCATTTCCTGGTGTGTAAATGTCCAAACTTACATGACAATTTTCAGTAACTAGACCTTTGTTAGCAGTCTGACGAGAGACACCAATAGTTTAATGGACATGGATCCAAATCCGAGAGGTGGTTCTTTCTGAGCTGAAATGAAGCACAACAGCAGTATCTATTGGTACAACCCTTTAGGTTTCTTTTCTGTGGTGTTTTCTAGAGAAATCAGTTTTTAACCGTTTAATACCACTAATGGTAATTAAAAATAAAGGAATTCTAAAAGGGAATCTGGTATTACCTTTTCAGTATGATATTAGTTTAAAATATCTCTGTATTTATTTTTATATTTTTTATATTTTTAAATTTTTCTAATCGAATATTGTAAATACTCTTAACTTTACAGACTCTTTAATTTTAATTGCTTTTACTTTAAAAAATTAGGACCACATGTTGTTTGAAAAATACAAGTATCATTAAAAGGGCTGAAGCATAATTTTATTTCTTTTGTAAAACCCAATAAAATTCCCTGACAATTTAGAAGTGTCTACATTTTATAGTTTTATAATTCTAGAATCATCTTTTTAATTACTTGAGCTGGCAGATTTAGGTATAGAGTGCATATTTTGCCTCTGGTAGTTGTTGTGTAATTAGTATTAATCCAGGATACTACAATTTGGATAGGTGGAATATAGTTTTGATTCCTTTTTGTCTTACTGTGGTCTGTTACTTCATAGTACATATGACAATTATCAAATAGAATTATGATATTTTTAAAAAGTGCCATGTTTGCTTTTCCAGGGAGTGGCGATGGTATTTTTTGTA
>NW_009215467.1:127805-145580 GCF_000690835.1 Fulmarus glacialis
GCTCTTATACCAAAAATTGCATCTATGTTGAAGAAACTTGTTCCTTTTTCCCAGCAGATTTACAAATCTGTAAATTAATTCTTGCTAGAGCTTTTCATAAACTTTCAGAAGAGATGATGAATCATCCAGAGTTTCCACACATGCACTCTCAAGCTTCATGAGGCTTTGTTTTCCTCTTGACAGATGCATCTCAAACAGCATTACTCTGAATGAATGAACTCGGGTTTAAAATGAGCCTCAAAAGATCGGGTACCTTTTAAAAAATATATTTTTAAAAAAAGTATGATCCTGCATGTCTTAGTAAATAGTCTGCTTGTGCTATGTTGAGTGAGACTGCAAAGATGAAAAAAAGAACTGCCTTTTTTGCAAGTTGGTTTGAGCAGAAAGAGAGAACCTTGCCTTTAAAAGGACAGTCCCTCTTTATCTTCAGTTTCTTTTGCAGGTGTAGTAAGTATGTGAAATATTATGTGTATAAGTGTCACTGACCAAAAGGCAAATCAGAAATTCAGCACTTCAGAAAATGAGCTTCCCAAAGTACACAGATATTTCACACTGCTTCTGAAGCTTTTTGTTAAAATTTTCCAAGTTGGCACAGGTACAGATATTAGATTGTTAACTTCTTATTAAAGCAGACTACATTCGTAACTTCCCAGTGGGCTTGAAGTTGAAGTTTATTTCAATAAGGAAGTACGGCCTACTGTTTATGTTGATGATTATGCAGCTCTTTCAGCATTCAGCTGAAGTGCATTTGATTCCCTCAGAAATGTTTTTTTGAAAACTGGGCTATCAAAATCTGGGGTTTTCAAACATGCCTGAAGGAATCTAATTACGTAGGTTGGTTTGACAACCTGGGGTTTTGTGTTTCACATTCTTTTCAGAATTCCTTTTGCAGGTGCTTAGAGTTGAAGTATATGTGTCCTTCCACCACGTAGGAAAATGATCTGACTCTGGGTCTCCTGTCATCTTTTGTGTGTAGGGCTGTGAGGAAGTACTTAAAAAGAACAGAGGGCAAGCAGCTATTTTTCCTAGTTGTGCTTCATTTATTATCTTCAGAATTAGAGTTTATGTTGGGTGGTTGATTTTGTATCATGGGATTTGGCCAATTGCAGTAAAGACATAATAGCCTGGAACAGGCTAAACAAAGAAATGTGACAGATCTTAATATTGTGGTGTTAGGACATCACAGATATTAGCGCATGGTTAGTGCAGGAATGAAAGGTATTTGTTTGACAGTCATTATTTTGTGTGACCTTTTCTATTTAATTATATCAGCACCAGGGATGCCAGATGCAGACTCTCAAGTCTAAGGTTTTCAGCTCAGGTACGCTTGCTGAGGTCTGCTGTGTCAGACTGACTCAAGGACAAGAATACACTATCGGTGCCAAGGTTTCCTTAGAGGTTGAAACAATCTAGCAAATGTAGATCCATCTGAGGTCTGAGAACCAGAGTCTTTGCTGTGTTTCATAAGGTTTGAAAAAAGACACGAAAGAACAGAAAGGGTGTTTGTCCTTGATCTTGCTGTGGAGGTTGGGAAGGCTGCAAGATGTGTAGCATCCTGAGATTACAGTGGAGATGTCAAGGAATTTGAAGTTTTCTGGACTGGATTTTTGAATGAGAGAGGTATGTGACACCCAGGTTCTTTTCTAGCTTAGTTTGGTAGAATCTTACCCTTTGCAAAGCAAATCAGGAATGCTTCATTTCAGGTTCCTTCATCGTGGCATTCCTATTTAAACTGAGTTAGCTGAGTTCAGTGAGGAAGGATTCTGTCTCAAGGATCTCATATGTGTTGTGTGCAATTTTTCCACCAAAGATTACAGCTTCTGGAGGATGTTTTTATTTTCCAACTCAGTCTTTATCAACTTGTATTTTTTTAACAGCATACTTCACAAGCTGCAGAAGTATAAAACATGTGGGCATATGCCTTGCTGCATTGTGGCTTTATTTCTTAATCACTTTTCCCCTACCAGTTGTGCAGATGTCATGAATAGGTGTATACCGCACATAAGAAAGTGATAGGAGTTGCTCCCCCCTTAGGAAAAGTTTCTTTTCTAAATGCTCCAGAAGGAGACTGTTTCCTGACCAGCAACTGGGAGAACTGAGGTATTTCTGGTGACCTGCCCATGCATGTCAGCCATCCATCTGCTGATCACTCTTGTTGTAAATGTTCGGGACATACGGAGTTTGCTATGGTCCTGTTGGTTCTCGACATGCAAAGTGTTACCGTTCTACTTTGTATTTTTGAAGAAAGTGGAAAAGCTGTGTGGTCTGGTAGGTGTCTTGAGATGACATGTTGTGGTGGGCTAATTTATTACAGTAGATTTGGATAGTGAGAAAGAAAACAAAAATTAGAATGACACCTTCTTCTCCCTCCTCCACGCCACCCTTTCCCCAGGCTCAACTTCACTCCTTCATCCCAACTCCTCTGAGCGGGGCAGGGGGATGGGGAGTTGTGGTCAGTACCTAACAGCTCCCCTCTGCTGCTCCTTCCTCCTCATGCTTCTCCTCTGCTGCAGCACTGGGCCCTCTGCACAGGCTGCGGCCCCTCAGGATCACCTGCCCCAGCATGGGCTCTCCCCAGGCTGCAGGGAAATCCCTGCTCTGGCACCTGGAGCTCCTCCTCCCCCTCCTCCTCCTCTCACCGTGCTGTTCACGCTGCTGTTTTCCACGTTTTTCCCCTCACTCCTCCCTGCTGCGTGGTGTTTTGCCCTTTCTTACACACGCTTTCCCAGAGGTGCCACCAGCGTCGCTGAGGGGCTCAGCTGTGCCCTGTGGTGGGGCCGCGGCAGAACCGGCTGGAACCGGTACCGGGCAGCTCCTTCTCACAGAAACCACCCTGCAGCCGCGCCGCTGCCGAAGCCTTCACACCTACACCCAAGATACACCTTGGCCCAGTTCACACAGGAATGTAATTACATGTATTTGATTGAGATTTCTTTTTCCTGATTTGATTTTATTCAATACTTCTGATTATTCAGGCCTCTTCACATACTGATCTGCAACGCTGCTGTGTTTGGTGCTCCCTGGTGCTTGACAGAGGATGACCTGGAGTCCACCTTCCAGGTGAACCACTTGGGACATTTCTATCTTGTCCAGCTTCTGGAAGATGTTTTACGCCGGTCATCCCCTGCGAGGGTTGTGATGGTGTCCTCTGAATCACACAGGTTGGTGAACGTTACCTTTGGTTTAGCTGAACTCTGCAATCCTTAGAGCATAAAACGGTTATGGCAGAACTGCAAAAGTTTTTGCAAATGACATGTCTTGCTCTAAAGCATTTGCGTTTGAATAGTCTTTTTAAAAATAGAAGCATTACTAATGCCTGTGGATGTTACTGGATTTGGCTCTGTTGCTGGATAAAGTGTGTTCTAGTTTTCTAACAGTATGTAGGTATTTTTTGATCATTCTTTGTATGAATGCAGATTTTTGCCGCATTTCAGACCACTCATTGATTTTGCGAGGAGATGGAATAATAATTGATTAAATCTGAATGGCATGACCTATATTGATTTGTCATTCAACAACTTCAACATCTTACCAAGAAGAATGTGCAGTTATTTTAGCAGGAGAAACAATGCAATTAAAAACTGCTAGATGAAATCCAATTGTTTTATAATGAGAAATTAGGGAATTCAATGCAGACATTAGCTGTATAATTGTAAAATGGGAAGTAGTGTAGTTAATACATATTAGAAATCTGGCCATGCCTCTTTTGGTGATTTTTTTAATTAAAATGTTAGATGTTTGTCTTTTCTACTGCAAGAAGTACAGTTGGCAAAAAAGACGTTGATAAGGTTTGCCTTATTTCAGACATGCTTGTGGTGTTTGTGTTAAATAAAATCCATCTTTTCAGTTATTAAATAAAGTTCCTTGTGCAAAATGCATGCCCCAATTCTGAATTTTAGTGGGCACAAACCACTTACTGCCTTCTGATTTAGTTCTGGGACTGCAGGATTAGACCTATAATGTCCAGCTTTAAACATAACTGTTGATTTCTATTTCACTTTTGGCCGTATGTAACAGCTCTAGCAAACCAAAAGGAAGAATGTGTGAGTGCTTCCCCCCCCCCCGCCCCTTCATATTTCTGAAATGTTTTAGTGACCCAGAATGAAGCTTATTTTTTTAATCATGTTTCCATAAAATGTAACCCCAGGGACCTGGTAGAGAGAGACCAGCCAAGGGTCGGGCTGAAACCTTTATCACTTCCAAACACAGGGGCTTATGGTATAAATGACACACTGCAGATAGATTTACTTTTACCATTTTAAATTTAGGATGGCTGAAATGAAAGGAAGCAATAGAAAATGGCTGTAATAATCCTCCCCGGTGTTAAAAGACATGAAATGTCTAGTAATTAGGTGGTAACAAAATCTGGACATCCTTATCTTTGCAAATCACACCAGGTTTGTGAAAGCAAGTAGCAGAGTCCTGTTAGGAGTGAGGGAGGCTACTGCGGGGCAGGCAAGATAGCTCTAGAAATAAATCTGCCAACTCCAATCACTTGCCAGATGTGGAGGGCACAACGGGATACGTATAAATGAGCTGTTATTTAATGGGAGATTATGTTGAATTGTCAGCTGCTTGTTCCCCTTTGTAAGTTTGTATCTCTGATAGTATTTTAAATGACATCTTTGTTTTTCACTGTATTAAGTGCTATGTGTAACTAGAGCTCACATCTCTGGACATCTTTATCTGTGTTTTCGAAAACAGTTTTTAAAGTGCTCATTGCTAACTCAGTAAGATCAGCCAAGGTTTAGAAAAGCCCATCAAAAAATAAGTAAAAGTCTATGTTTGAATAAAATAATAAACGCAACTAGTATATTTCCCTTTTTCTAAGGGGTCCAATTAATGTATTATGGCATATCTTAACACTTAAACTGATCATTATTGTAAATAACTGTGCTTTTTCCCCCAATCTGTTTAATGGCAAGAAGTTGATGTAAGGAGTTAGTTTAGACATTAGGTATTATTGGGTAGTAGTACTTTCTGACCTACTTGAGAACTCTGAGCCTTAAACTATGTTGTAAAACAGAAGTGTTGGTATCTAATTACTTCCATAAACCTTGGCTGGATCTTTTCACTGGAGTCAAGACCCCCTGTTAGGGGAAAAATAAAGTCCCATGTTTGCAGAAAATATTATACTAGACTGCTCCAAGGCAAAATATTTATTTGCCTCTCTGGTTCTTCATTCGTTCCTAGTTACTTCTCTGGATTCAGCACAAATGAATTCTGTTTAAATTAAGCTTTTGGGTACTTTAAGCACATAATATTAAAATCAGAATAATAAGTAGGTTGACTTTCCTTCTGTCTTTATTTCTGTGTTGTTAATTTGATTGCACAGCCCTTATCCTACTGAATTCAATGAGATTGCCAACATAAGTAAGATTGACTCACATAAGCACACTTGCAGGACTGGACTCAAAATATGCCACCGTGTTTCCATTATACAATATACACAAAGTATTTTATTTATAGATTATTTTTGGTGTCATAAATGATTACTTGAGGAACGAAATTCCTCCAGAATAGTCCTGTTAATTTCAGAAATGTATTTTATCTAACCAAAAATTATGGAAGAGAAATTTGAAGGGCTAATTCTGCAAGATACAGAACATCCTGGATTCCTCTTGAGTTCAAATACTGTAGTTGCTTTTCTGAGTGTTTTATAATTCTGCTCACAGAATGAATGTAGAAATTCCAGCTGACCTCTTCATTTCTGGGCATGAGATGCAAAATTAGTACAGATACTTTAAAACATTTTTCTAGTGTGTACGATAATTATGTTTATCCCTGGTCTCCCCAGCTGATTCTGAAAACTATGAGTATTAAAAAGAGCTTGCTAAATCTTTTTTATTTTTAGTAGCTCTTCTGAATGAAACATAGTTCTGTAACTAAATGTAGTATTATTTTCTAATATTAAGATATACCAGTAAATTGATAAATCAAATTGTAAGAATTGGGGGGAAAAATGCTATATGGAAACTTCCTTTTCTTCATCTAAATGTCTTTAGAACATTCACTGCTTTGTTATTAAAAAAAAAAAAAAGGGAAAGAAACAAACAGCTGGTGTTTAATGACTCTGTCAGACCCAATTAAAAAACATCAACTAGTTACTTTGATTTGTATTCAGCCATGCCATGGGTATACTTAAAAACATTATACTCTGCCAGAACTCATTTTGGCTTTGTTTACGTTTATCTTTTAAACATATAAGACTATTGATGGCAAGTTACCAAGGTTATAACCCCTTTATATTCATCAATTTTTAATCTAAAAAAGAGTCTAAGAGGCAGTGAGACTCATCCATAGTTACTTGAACACTTACATGAAAGTGTGCAGTATGTGAACACTGGATGAAATAATCAGGGGAAGAGAAGAAGAGGAAATGAAAGGATGCTGGTTTTCTCTGCTTCTAATGCAGAGTTATTTTATCCTACATTATTTCCTCCAAGCTGATTGTGCTTTCATGGATCTATGGCAAAATATTTTTTTGGATTTAAAATAAATGTTTCATAAGTTATATACGATGCCTTTAAATCATTAAAGCCTTTTTTGACTTGTTTTTATTTATCATTTGCTTTTGCTAATTATTCAATAATTTTACTGCCGTATTATATGGGACTATTCCTTGGGTCTCAGGCAATTTCCAGTAGATGCTTTCAACTGCTAAATAAGCTGTTGTTTTATGTTGGTTCTGGCCAAGTTCTACTCTGTTGTCTACATTTTATGTTGTTCTTAATGAGAGAGAAATTTACTCTGGGATATCTAAGGCATATTTACTGGTTTTTAGATTTACAGAAATTAAAGACTCCTCTGGAAAACTTGATTTCAGCCTGCTTTCTCCATCTAAGAAGGAGTATTGGGCTATGTTGGCCTACAATCGTTCCAAGCTTTGCAATATACTGTTCTCCAACGAGCTGAACCGACGCCTTTCTCCCCATGGGGTGACGTCTAATTCAGTCCATCCTGGAAATATGATTTACTCCTCCATTCATCGTAACTGGTGGGTGTATACCCTGCTGTTTACCTTGGCTCGACCTTTCACCAAATCCATGGTAAGTGAATGACTTACAGTATTTTACACATCTTCATTTTCAAAATCAGGGGAATGAAGTTATAAAAACCCAGATGTATGTATCTGCTTTGACCTATTGCCTTTTATAACTACGACCCTGATTTTAATGACAAACATCGTGCCAAGATAGCACTCTAGAAGAGGATTCTTCAACCATTTTAGATTATTTTTGTCAATATTCAGTAAAGGTACCTTGTTAGATGGAGTGCATAACTTCCTTGTTTGAATATATGATTTTCACTGTGATTAAGGTAGTTGTACATCTTAGGTGTGGGATAGTTTAGAGTTATTTCTGTGCTCAGTATACATAAAACATAAAAAAAATTGCTTTGGTTTTTAAGTGGAATATGCTTGACTGCATTTTTTATGTAAACAGATGCCCTAGTTAGAAAAGATACTACAGACATTATTAATGGCTGAGGGAAAGTGCTTTCAGTGGTAAAAGCACCTTCATTCATATTTAAAAAAAAAAAAAACAACCCAACAATTTTGTTGATTCTTACAAAGCACTGAAGGCAATGGGTGTTTTCCCTTTGTCTCCATTGGACTTTGGACCGGGACCATGACATAATGAAAGGCTATGCAGTTCTTTCATAACCAACATTGTGAGGCTTCATTATGTAAGAATTGGCAGCATCTCCAGCGCTTGGAGGGGTTACTTTTATCCCTTGAACCTCTGACCCGGGTTATTTATAAGGAGTCTGAAGTCTTTTTTTAGGCAGAGGATGACTTTTACTTCATTGAGAAGTGGCTTCCTTTAACCTTACTGACTGTTTCGCATCCCTTATTCACTGACAAAGAAGGGTATTCCCAAAAGGGGAAGCAGAGAGAGGGAGCCTCCCTTGAATGTTTGCAGCTATGAATCAGGGAAATGAAAAGATTCATACCTCTGCAGAACTCATCTAGCCATGGCAATTTGTTCAAGTCCAAACCAGGCTCCTTTTACAGAAGACTCCACAACTGACAAGAGTGGTTGTGGTGTGACGTAACTTACTGTTTCCCTAAGCTGGCGATACAGACCAAATTAATTGGTTTTATTTGAAAAAGAGCAGCGAAGGAATTGTTGAGGCAGAGCGATCCATCCTTAAGTAGCTTAATCTAGCGCATAACCTATAGTAGCTGAGCAAATCAGTGCTTGAACTTGTATGTATAGCTGCAAAAAAGTTTGCTTGTACATTTCATTATCGTTGAGATAATGAAACTAATCTTAATTTATACTGGGTTAATGTAAGTGGAAGACACATCTTATAGTGTTTAAAACTCTGCTTACGTGTCCAAAAATGAACAGCTTCTTGAACAGTACTGGATCTTCAGTAAGACCCGTGGAGCAAAAATACAAACACTCTACTGTGGTGTACTGACAGTGTGTCAGTCAGGAGAGTCTTCACACCTCTAGCCTCTGCTTGCAGTTTGCAGCCTGTACATATGCAAAACCTATTTATGTCCATGAGATTGGTAAGTGAGCATTCTGCCACCTTGGGACAAGTAATAATATGTTTCAACAGCATGTTTTTTGACCAGGACCTTTAAAACCATGTCTCTGTTGTGTTAGGGATAGTTTATAAAACAAATTCTTTAAGTTCTCCTGAGAATGGGTAAGTGAATGTTATCAACGTCCCGTGAAAAGGATCCAGTCTGGAACTTTTATGAATTGCTAGCTTTATTTGCTCTGACATATTTTCACAAAGGAACCTTTTGTGTTTGTTGCTCAGATAATCTCATCCTCTAAGGAACAAAATAAAACACTGACGTTCATTTTGAATTCTTTAAAACAATTGATAGATTTTTTTACAGTATCTTATTTATTTATGGGTGGTACATAAAAGAGAATACAAAATATAGTACAAAAAATATCAGCACTGAATAATAGTGCACTCTAGTCCAAGCCCAATCACCAGTAAGTCCTTCTGTGTTTGTATGTATTTCACTGAGGTTATTTGAATGTTATGATGGAGGGTATGGGTTGAGGGTAAGCATCAGTTTTATAACTCATGTTCTGATATGAATTGTTATGTTCCCCTGAACCTTACCAATATTTCGATTGCCAGTAAAACTAGAAAAGTGCCCTTTCCTGGGTATGCAAACAAGCTAAGCTGAAATTCTCAACATGTCAGTGTAAGAGTTTTTCTATTTTAAGATTTGTAGGGAGCAAATGATCTGCTGCTTCTCCTTTTTTAGGGACTGCGCTGTCACCAACCTGGAATAGACTTTGTTGAGGATCTTTTTGTGGGCTTCCTCTCAGGATTTCTGTGGCAGCTCACCCCAGAGTTTAGATGAGTGTTTTGGTCAGAATACTGGGCGCGTATCTTAGAGCTTAAAGCTGCAGTCCCAAGGTTGTGAACTGTATGTTCCCGTGTTTTGCAAGGATGTCTGCATTGCACAATGCAGCATGATGCAGCAGCATTTAAAGTAGTTGCAACTGAGCTGGGTCCATAACTGGAATTGAGAGATCCGTGCCAAGGTTATGTGGAGAGAGGTAAGGTTTATCAGTTCAGGCAAGGTGCCATGCAGATATGCCTGTACCAGTTTTGATCTCCGAGGCAGTAGCTTTAACTGCTGCAGCATTGTGGTACGTGGAGAGCCTAATCCTTGTGGAGCCAGTTTAAAGCTCTTAGTACGTTTTGAACTGTAGAAGCTCTTGGATTCTGTATAGATACATGCACATATGTGCATATATATATACACACACATACCCACGCAGACTGCAGCTGCACATACCTGATTCTAACTAGGGCCTTTTCGTATTATTGTAGTAAAAGCTGTTAATAAAAAATAATTACATCTTTAATTTCATAAAGATAGACTTACTAGATGTTCTGAGAGTGGTGGATAGCTCAGAATCACACTCATAGTTTCAGCTCTTTTGGAAACTAGATGCTAGATGCAGGAGAAAATTAGAAAATACATTTGTTTCCCTACTAGTTTTTTCCAGAACAATATAATTCTTATGTTCTGTCCTGGCTGCAGGTTGCTACGGAGAAATTAGTCTTCACACCTTTGACTTAGTTGTCATCATTTTCTTGGTACTTATAAAATCATCTATTTAAAGTTTACTTACTAGAAATCATAACAGTTTAGTAATTATTTTGTTTTGTTTCCAACACTGAAGAAATACACATTGTGTATCTGAAATATATTTTTTTAATGTGGTTGTTCAGTTCTTGAATGTTGAATAGCTCCACTTTGGTTGATGACGATGTAGTATTCAGAAATGCATGTTATTGCATACTGTGAATTGTCATTTTGGGGAGAGGTCATGCAGCCTCTGGCACATGGCACTTGGGATATTCAGCATGACAGAATTTAGCTTAGGAGACACTGCTGGTAGCTGTTCAGTTTTGGCTGATTCCCTGAAGCACTGAGAATCAGTATTGTTATCACACTCTTATTTATCTGTTTGCTGTTACTTGCTGCAACTACAGTGACTTAATTTCAGTAATTAGGACACTTTATGAAGTCAGGCTATTTTAAGTTTAAAGAAAAGGTTTGCAGATCCCTTAGAATCTGGTTTTCCTAGAAGAACAGACACACTTAGATAGAGTTTGTCTCTTTCAAGTGTGAGGCTTTTAGAGGCATAATTTTAGTTGTTCTGTAAATGGTCATAGCTTACTGCAAGAAGAAATGCAACTTCACATTTTCCAAACCTGTTTTATGAGTGACTACAGCATAAAAATTATGGTATGTGAACTCTTCTATTGAATCACAGAGAGTTGTCTGCTCAGCTTTTGAAACATAGTACAATATTTAAATCACTGATGGTTATAGGTATACAGGAAGTACTTTTGTTAAGTAGAACACTGGAAACAGAAAGACTATTCCTTTTTTCCCCACCCACCTCTTTTCAAGTTCTAAAATCTACAAGGATTTGCTAGACAGAAATGGAGACCAAGTATTTTTCTGTAGAAATAGCAATAGTTGCAAACAAATTACCATTTTATTATTGTAGTAACTGTAGCTCTACTAATGTTCAAAGGGCCTCTCTTTTACTTACCGCTATATAGTTACTCAGTAAATTGGAGAAGCTTATAATATATTTAAATGTAAATTGAAACAAGTGGCTGCTGTAAATAACAGATTGGAAGAGAAACTCTGAAAGTAACTGCGTAGGCCACGCATATGGTTAGCTGATTTGATCTAAGGCTTTAGGGTTTTGTTTCCTTGGGCTTTTTTCCTACTTTCACCACCCCCACCCCCATCTCGTGCTCTTTCTCTCTCTTTTTCTCCTTCTCTCTTTCTCTCTCATTTTCTCTCTCTTGTTGAAAGTTGGCTCAAGAACAGTTTGACTGTTTCTTTTGTTTTAAATTAATGCTAGTCATTCAGAACCCATCTGATTTGTTACTATTTACATACAAGATTAAAATTAAATACATTTTCGAGCTTAAACTGAGTATGTTATCTAGTGTCACCCCCAGGTGATTTTGTGAGTGTACAATGGCATATAAAATTAGAAGCAGAGTACCATTATCACACACTTGTGATAGTCTTACATAGAACCAAATATTTTTGTTGGCAGGTAACAGAGCAGAAAGAATATCATGTGTTAGAGTAGCAAGAGCTTAACAGATGTTTCGGTGAACTGGATTTTCAAATCCTTTTACATTAAGAAATGGCTAGGGTTTGTAGAAGTTCTGAGACTATTGGGTTACATTTCCTGTTGCAGTGCAAAGCCAGCCATTGTGCTAGAGTTTTAGCAGATGTGTTACCCCCTTTTAATGGTTGGGAATAAAATATTGGTTCTGTTGCTGAGATATAAATTAAAACTAGAAGAGCTCAACCTGTCAACTTTAAACAGCCAATTAGCTGCAGTAAGACCATTCTGCCCCTAATTTTTCATTGTGTAAGAGACTGATACTTGAACTGCTCTTTGAATTCTCTCTCCTCCCCCAAAGATAGTAGCTTTCAGAACTGGATTTTGTATTTAAAGTACTTGCTATTGAGAATTATAAGGAATATTTTTAAGGGCCTCAAAGTGTTCTGCGTGTCTTAGTTTTACATACAACAATGAATTCTTGTCATTCTGATATTACCCCAGGAGTGTTTTAGGCAGTTGGCATGTATTGCAATGCTCATAAGGGCAGGAGGAAACCCCTGTGCCTACAACTGCTTCACTGGTTTTACTTTTGCCATATGTTGGAAGTGTCTAAATTTAAATTTCATGTGATGATTTTCTGAGTAACATCAACTCAGAAATGCTGTTCTGGCAAGAAATGAATCTACATCTATAGGAGTGACTTGCTTCTACCTAATGATCACATCTGTTTGCTTTTGATAGAAGCCCATAAGAGGCCCTGCAGTCTCATCATCTCTTCTCTTTCTCCCCTGTTCTTTGCTGAAGAAGCTGGAATAACCCTTAAAGCTGGGGATAGTATTCCCTCCTTAAGTAAACATTTTTTGCTGTCCAAAGATCTGTGTGGGCTGTGTTGAGTTGATGTTGGCTTCCATTACTGAATTCACAGTTCAGGCCAAATTCTGCCCTCAGCTGCGCATGTTCAAGTCCAAGAGCAGTCATGGGCAGGGTGGGTATGTGCGTGTTTCAGAGTAGAATTTGGCCCGTATTTCCTCCCTAAGACATTCCTGAAAATGCACTGGGGTTTCTTGAAAAGCAACAGGCAGTTCTTTTTGAAAAGAGCCTCACAGTTTAGATTTGATCAAAATGGCAGTTTCTTTTCTCAAATTAGTTTTGGGCAGGAAGTGAAAGAGGAAGGCAGAGTGAAAGGGTACTAACTATCTACTGGATATTAGGAGTTGTTGTAGAGAGTGTATAAATCACATATGCAATTCTTCTGTTTTATGGATTAATGCCTAAAACGTAAATGTTAAAGCGATGCTAAGCAACAGCTCTCTTTTTTTAACATACAGGTTTGTGGACTGTACCTCTAGTAACATGGAAGGACCATTATTTTATTGAACCCTGACAGCATACGCTTCCTTGCAGAATACTGTTATTTAAAATTGTCTGAATTAGGTAAAAGGAAAGAAGGCATATGTGGAAGAATATTTTGACTGGCTGTAATGGGATGGTAAAGAAATGCCTCCAAAGTAGTTGTTAATAATTTTGAAAGGATGGTGCAAAAATTCTTCTATGCACTTAGAATTTCTGTCCTATCTAGTAATAAAATGTAATATAAGCTAGTTTATTATCAAACTTACATTTAACTGATACCTATTTTAACTTCCTGCTAAAATAAATGTAGCATGAAATATGAGGGCAAATTAAATCCGTCCCCCATAACCTACACCACAGGAATGGAAAGTCTTTATGAAAACCTATCCATGTGCCAAACAGAACAGCTCAGGGTCTCAGCGTGCAGAGCAGTGCTTGGGGGGAGCAATGGCCATGGAATTTGCTGTGTCCAACACACCCGCATAACTGTTCGTGGAGCCGCTCTGTTATGTCCTATAGTTTTGTGGAAGAAGTAAGGAATTTCTTCCTCTCCCCCTAGATCCTTGCAGAATTTCAGTATGCCCTGCCAAGTATGTGGGCCACAAGGCAGGGAAACATTTGGTCCATAATGTTTTATATTACCTGTAATTAAATTAGAATTTGAAATTTAAAAGCATATTTCCCTGTTTTTCAGCCTGAAAAAGCTTTCTTGGATTAGAAAGCTATATATACACCTTGTGGAATGTCTGCATACAGGTCTGAATTGCCCACAAATGCTAATTGTCTGTGCAACCTCACATCCAGCCCTGTCTGCTACCTTATTGTCTCCTGCCTGAA
The DNA here is from genome assembly GCF_000690835.1 of Fulmarus glacialis. Taxonomy (NCBI): domain Eukaryota; kingdom Metazoa; phylum Chordata; class Aves; order Procellariiformes; family Procellariidae; genus Fulmarus; species Fulmarus glacialis. Next base: position 141,596 of record NW_009215467.1, read on the forward strand.
ATCTGAAAAAGATTGGCCTAATAGGTAGTTAGCAGCATAGAACAGAGTATCTCTTTCTGAAACTTGCAGCAAGTCAGTCTTGCATTCAGTTATTTTCATTTCTTGGTTCAGATTGTTACACCATCTAGAAACAGGCCTTCTTATTGAATAATGGGGGGGTATCGGATTTGTGGGTATAAGCTGCATTACAAATTACAAATAAACCTTTTGTGCTTAACAAAAGGTTTTAAAAGTAAATCTTTTTTATTTTTGCACTCTGGTATGATGCATCCGTAATTTCTTTCTTGTCTGAAAGTCCCAGACTTTCCTTCACTGTACTTTTTTTCCTGTGTTCTTCTGCAGTCCTCCAAAGAAGATTTCAAGTTCCTGTTTTTTCCTTATTCTTATTCCTTCTCTTTTACTCACCATGACTTGTGGAGCTAAACTGTAGCTGAAGTGCCATGGTGTCTCTGAGCAGCATTGATCTGCTCAGAATGTATTTGAGAAACCATAAGGAAGGAAATTTCTGTTATATTACGAGTGTTGAGGTGCTTGGGTGAGACAGGCAAGATGTTGCAGTCTGACAGAAACTGCTGAACAGTTTAGCCTTTTTTTGTCCCTTTACCTGTGTTTTTTTATGTCATTACTATACTCACTATTAGGAATTTGCCTCATCCTTGTGGTAGTGTTCTTGAGATCTTTCTCATACTGAAACATCATCATTTGTTTTATTTGCTACAAAAATTGATTATCTACTGCAATAACTGAAAACAAGTAAGGTATTGATTTTCTATGGGCAAAGATGACTAAAATGTAGAACTGTGAGTTTGAAGAGACTGTAAAAAAAGATTTTTTTATGTGCTTAGGTGGTGAAATTCAGTACTTTCAAAATGCTTGAAATTCTGAGCTTCTGAGGGTTTTTTTATTTTTGCGTTTGCATTTATTTTGCATATTGCTGTACAGGTATTCTTTATTTCAATGTCAAGTATTACAAAGAGATGTGAAGTAGGATGAAAATATAAAGTTTGTGGGGGAAAAAAGGGTAAAGGGGTTGTCCTTATGGGAGTCTGTATTTTCACAGTGCTCTGTGAAAAATTATTTTCATGTTTTTGTTCTGTTTTGTCAGGGAAGAAAATAGCTAAATAGCAGCAGTAGATAATATTCTGGATTTATATGTACAACCTCTTGGCCTCCCTGCCTTCTCCTGACTGATTAGAAATATGTTCTCTCTCAAAAGTGGGTGTATGCTACTTTGCCACGTAGATATAATGTTAAAACTCTGGTTATGGACAGGTTTGTGACACTTCTGGTTTTGTGACCACACAAAAAAAAGATTTCTTGTGTAGTTTACACAAATTAATATTTTTTTACAAGTGTTGCTAAGAAAACAGCAAAGCATTTATCATATAGCTTTGTTAAAAATAATAGATTGGGAAAGAGAACGTCAGGGAAAATACACAGTGAGGAACTTTTCTGAATGTATTGCATACTTGAGTTCTATAAACCAAAAAGTAAACATGCATGTTCATATTCTTTTTCTATCTTTAGCTAACAACAGTAACTTTCACTGGGAATAAGCTAGGTTAAAATTTAGTGATTTCCTGTATAAACAGGCAAGTGAACTTAAATGTCTTGAACGCCTTTTTAAAAAGCGAAAGAGGTTGTCTCTACTTTTTTTCATGCATTTATTTGGTGCTAATGCAAACATGTAGCTGTTAACTTAAGAAAATGGCAGCTGTGATCTAAAAGAGTTTTATGATACATGCTGGTCTCGGTCTTCTTAATGTATCTCTGAACTAAGGTAGTAATTCTTACCTTTGCTACTGGTCTTCCTTCGCTCACTCTTAAACAGTCTTCAGATGATGCTAGTATATTGTTATATTAATAATTTTAAGAAGGTCCAGTAAACAAAAGGGATTTTCGTAGAAATAATTCTGTACTTATTGCCTAATATGGGTTTAATCTTCGATGACTTTGTAGCCTAGCTAGCAGTGAAAATTGCTGGCTGAAATTACTGTGCATTGCCAAAGACCAAATGCAAGTCTGTTCCGAAGTCCTCCATTGCCTTTTGCTTTGTTGCAGAGCCCTCCGGGTGCCCCTCACTGCACTCCAGAGCCCTTTGGTTACAGTTACTGCAGCTGAGGCGACTCAACCCTGCCTGTGACCCCACAGTTTCTCATTTGTGTGCCTGAGCAAGGTCACTTAGACAGTTTGTTGTAAATAACACAGTAGGATCCAGACCTCCATAGCTACCAGCTAGCACATAAATCACAGGATTATTCATTTTCTTTAATAACAAGAGAGTAATAGAGATAACATTTTTATGAATGAGATAACTATAATCAAAAGCAGAGTCAATGCACTGTAGTTCATTTATAATGATCCAATGACCTGTTGCTAGCATTCTTGAAAGATAGTCTCAAATATTCATAGTGATAAAACTTGAGGTTTTAGCTAGCAATGAGTTTCTAATAACTTTTTATAAAAAGTAGTTCCTAAAAACTCTTTTTAATTAATGATTTTTAACTTTTTGGACAGACATTGCTAGTATGCTGTACAGCTAGCAAGTAAATTAAGTACAGCCAAACACAAATTATACAAGGCACTTCAATTGAACTAGATATTTTCAGCTATTGAAATTACGGTGCTATGAGTGATATGAAATGCGAAAAACAAATCCTACGTGCATTAAGATGTAAGATGGCAAATCTGGGTTCCACTTCAAACTATTGCCATCTGCCAAATTTTGGAAGCTGTGAGAAGACCTTAATGATGGAGGGGTGGGGAGGTTATGAACGAATGGCTGTAAGAAGTAATTGTACTTCATTAGTGTGCTTTTCACTTTCTCAATTTTCTTCTCTTAAATCAAGTTTCTCACTGAGTTTAGAGTCCAAGAACTGAATCTTTTTTGGCTATGTTTTTTTTAAAAATGTACATCTGCTGTTTGTTCCTTAAATGAGGAGGAATCAAATTCAAACTCCTCCTGTATCACTAAACTTTGAACTGAGGCCTTCTTGTCCGTGTCAGTTGACGTGGAAGTTAGGCAATACTGCACCTTTTATTTCCTTGAAGTTCTTTCTTCCTTGTCTTTTAGATGCACTTATGTATCTGCTGATACTAAGCCTTCTAGATAGTTCTTTAGGAAATAGAGCTGCTGATCCACACATCTAAAGTTCCACAAAAGCAAGGGTTTTGGACAAAGTTTAGTTTTCATTTCTTTGACCTCTAGAAGGTAAAATCCTATGCCCAAATTTAAAACAGTAAATGGTAAAAATAATGAAATTACATAATTGAACATTGTTAGCCCATGTCATTTTGTGAGCATAACTCACAGAGCAATATAAATTTTGTGGATTCTAGAACATGGTTTATCTTTCCTTACATTTTTTTGAAGTTGCTGTTTATGAATGGACAGGTGTTCAGGAAACCCCAAGCTTTTATTGGCCATATTTAGAATAGATGAAATACCAAATTGTTTAAAAAAGAATGCAGTGTAGATCCTATTTTATGGAACTATTATTTAAATACTATTTCTTAATTGGGGGATGCAGTGCTTAGTTACATTAACATTCCCCTAGAACTCCTTGGATATCTGAGATGCTTTATCATAACATGGTCTTTTCGTTTCGCTCTGTATCATCTTTGAAGAAGTGCCATACCACTTTAAACAGTTCACCAATCAGTTTCATATGATGGATTCTCTTTAATCATTTACATTCAGAGAAAGTAAAATATTCCTTAGGAAGCCAAAGTAATCTAACAGAATGTATAGTGTTTGTGCAGCTGGATATCTTATTTATTTGAAGTTCTCAGGGAAATCTCTTCGGACTTTACAAAAAAGATGGAAGGGTAAACAGTAAGAGTGTCCAAGTAATCTGAGCTAGAAAGTCCCTTCTTTTAGAGCAAAGTCATTAAAAAAGTATATTTTCAAGGTCCAAAAATAATACAGTATATCAAATGCAGAGTACTACAAAATGTTTTTTCAGTATTTTCACTATTTTTATAT
>NW_009215468.1:0-53779 GCF_000690835.1 Fulmarus glacialis
AACCTCATGAGGTTCACTTCTCAAGCTTGCCCAGGTCCCTCTAGATGGCATCCCTTCCCTCAGACGTTGTTGACTGCACCACTCAGCTTGGTGTTGTCTGCAATCTTGCTGAGGGTGCACTCGATCCCACTATGTCATTGATGAAGATACTAAACAGTACCTGTCCCAATACGGACCCCTGTGGGACACCACTCATCACTGACCTCCATCTGGACATTGAGCTGTTGACCACTATCCTCTGGATGCGTCCATCCAACCAATTCCTCACCCACTGGACAGTCCTCCCATCAAATCCATACCTCTCCAGTTTAGAGAGAAATACATATAGGAGTGGGTCCACCCTGGCTACTGCAAAGATGTGATAAACTGATTTACAATGCACTTTCTGTAGCTGTTCATGAAGGCCTGAACTTCATGTTCCACTCAAGTTGATCTTAAAACAGCCTATGGATTAGGGCCGATGGGAGACCCAGGATGGTGCTGCTGTGAAGTTACAGAACAATTCCCAATAACTCCAATGGAAAAACATGGATGAACGGTTTCATTACCTCAAAATATCAAGAAAAGCCAGTAGAACTAAGCTATGCTCCACACAGGTTGATTTTATTATTTTCCACATTATGACTGTATAGATTTGATAACACAGGAAACATTTAGAGTTCTTTTTAAACAGTGTGCAGAAATTTCTGCATACTGCCTTCCCTTTGTACTTTATTGTTTTTTTTAGTGTGTATTTTTTTTGCGTGGGGTGGGTGTTTGTTTTTGTTTGTTTTTTTAAAGCTGCATAGAATATAAACTCATCATTATAAAGAAGAACAGAAAACAGTATCAAGTGAAAATTAAAGATACGATCATCATTGTTAGCATTCAAGTAAAAGAAGTCTTCCGCATTTGCGTGGCAAGCCCAAGAAAATACATTAGAGAGAAACAGTGTCTGTGGTGGAGGGATGTTGTAATTCTGTAGTGTCATTAAATGAGAGTGGCAGGTAGTACTCATTCTCTGGATTTTCTTCAGCAAGAACTGCAACACACAGAGAAGAAGGGTTTCAAAAATCAATATGCTCTCCAGCACTACTGATTAGGTCCCAAGCTGCAGAAGACTTTGCGACATATGGATTCTTCCGCTGTGAATATCTGTGGTACTCTTTACCTCCTCTACAAAGCTGGGCATCAAGTTTTTTCTTCATAAAATGCCTGTGCATTGTAGTAGGGATTTACAACGGAATCCGATAATGTGTAAAACCACAACTCAGTTATCTTATTGTGCTGGGAAGACTTTAGAAAAAGACAGGGCTGCAACAGAACACAAAACTTGAACTCAATAAACTCAGTAAGGGCGATGTACTTTTGAGGTTAAGACACTAGAATGCCATTAATCTGTCAGGAAAGATGGCCCTGGAAAAATACCATTCTACGTATGTCTATTTGCAAGCATTCTTTTTTTTTCCCCGAATGTTGCCATATATGAGTGTTAGAGGGGGAGCTCTGACCCATTTTGCTTCATAAGAGCTTGGAACTCAACTAAATGGAGACGCTGCATGGGGATCTACTGCTAAGCCATGGAAAGATCAGCTACACAAACTTTCCTGTATTTGACACATCTTCCACTTCACCTTCTAAAATAATTAGGAGAAGGATCGATCTGTGTCATGCCTGAGTGAATTGCTACAAGTATGGCCAGATGGGGATTACAGGGGGCAAAAAACAAATCATAAAATCAAAATGCAATTCAAAAATATAATTTACCAACTAGCAACTTCCATGTTTATGCAAGTGGAAACATAATTAGTACTGTGTAAACTGGGAAGCTTAAAAAAGAACAAACACAAAACACACCTCTCAGAAAACATCATTATTTTTTGACTCATGTTGTAGAGACACCATTGTCTCTTCAGATGGGTTTTATATTGCTTTGCTTTTGTTATTGTGTAAGATAACAACCCAAAATCTGAAAGCTGTTTTGTTTGTCTGAGAGTGAGCTTCTCAGAACTGAAAAATAAATAGCACTGTTGCTTTGGAAGCAGAATATAAAGACCGAAAATATTATGCGTAGCTTATTCCAAGCTGTATTTTATTGAAAAATAGGATTTAGATTTTATTAATAAGAAAACCCCAAACCTAATACTTTAAAAAAAAAAACAGTAAAAATACAATAATTATAATATTAACACTTGCTATCTGTGTGTAAAGACAAAATCAATTCAGCCAGTGTGTTTATGTAGAACCACTAAGATAAAATAGCAGAATAGCAAGATTCTCACAAATCACATAGGGGGAGATATTTTGCACCAATCAATCACAACATAATATTATGGTCAACTTCTGCTCTCCCTACACTACTTGAAACTGAGAGCAGCTTTAAAGACAGAACTGGTACTCACTTGGATTTACATTATGTCCATATGAGGGCAGTCGGGCAGTTAAAAGTTTTTTAAGCAAGCAATCAGAGGTTGAATGAAACCACAAAACAGAGGAAGAATGTCACAAGATTTCATTTAGATGGATTTGATCCATGTTATTCTTCTTTGGAAGATCAACTATCAAATAGTACGGGCAAATTCTTTTAATGACCAACCTGGAATTTTTTCCAGTTTCTTATTTCTCTAGGGCCTTTTCCCTTTTCCCTTCATGTCTAGGTATCACTCTCCCCAAAGACCAGGCAAATCTCACAAATGGAGGTGTTTACCTAAACTTTTAAGAAATAATTTTTTTTTTTTTTTTTAAATACTATTTCATTTTCCAGTTCTCCAGCAAGAACTGCTACAACAGAGGACTTCCCATAACTGTTTTCCAGCAAAGAGACAGACATCCTCAAGAGACTACCTTCAAAAGTCAGACAGGACAGGATCCAGCCCCAGGACAGAAGAAAAAGCTGGCTTCCATGTGCTGACAGGGTCACAAATACAAAGACCATGAGATGCTCTTCCCCTATCAATGTTTGAGCACACTGAAGTAAATGTCTTCATTTTTTACTTACCCCCAATTAAAGATGACAAATTGAATAAAAAAATAGATAGAATGAATTTCTACCTCAATTTGGGTGGTGTTGTCATGTCTCTCTTCAAGCAGCAAGTCTGTGAAACCCCCTGGCTCAGAGGAATCCTGCCCCATGCTAGCTCTGTTGGTGTCGACTGATTTGAGAGACTCTGAGTGCCTTCTCCACCTGTGGCTGTTTACATGTGAATCCACTCGCACATTTTCCTCCACTCGAGGGAAGCTCTGAACAACTTCATAAAGCACACCTGTTTGACAAAAAAAAAAGAACAAGATAATAAGTGGGTGGAACTTTGGTTTACTAATCATAACTGAAAACCTAAGAATAGTAATCTTTTAATAAATGTTTTGAACACCTTATAGCATAGCCAATGCTATGTCTGATAAAGCTGCTACAACAGCATAAGAGTTTAAAAGAAGAGAGAGCATATTATATGTCTACAAAATTCAAGAATTTGGACTAAGTTTTGTAGACTCCTCTAAACATCCCAAATGTTTTATTTTCCTGCTTATTTTATGTCTGGGAAAAGTTTTCCCTGTAACTTTTGTAACTTTGATACTCGCCTACCCATAGGTGTCACTTTTCAAAAGAAAATAAATCTGAGAAAAAAATCAGTTAATCATCTAACAAAACAAAAGTAGAAGAGGCAGAGTACGGACTTAGCTTTTGCTACTGATTTTATGTAGAAAGAGCTTGGAAGCCATGGTGAAAAGCAGCCAAATAAACATTACGAGAGGCATGAAATTCCCATAAACATCTGTTCCAGTGTAAAAATAAAGCGGCCCCATTGTATAAGTGATAAATACGTGAAGTCTGCAGACACCCACTATATCCCCTGCAAAGGGTGAGCAGTTGGCTGGTGTTTTACATATTCCTTTTGGACTTTATTCATGCTCATTCACAACTTTTTCATGCTAGTAAAACTATCACCAAGACAAAATCATAAATTCTTCAATACTTTCTAGTTTGCCCAATCCAAAAGCCAATCAAAGTATTTTTTAACTTATTTCAGTTAACACCATCAAGAGGGGGGAGAGTAATTTTGCACACTTTGCACTCAAAATCAGATATGCTTTTCATACTGTCTTTGGGTCTAAAAGGAGTAGTAGAATGGTGCTCTGTGCTTTCCATGTGCCAGGAGGAAGGGGATCTTGTTCAAAAAAACCCAAAAACTGTGAGCTTCCAAATGAACTCTCAAGAGAAAGTAAAAGAAAAATACTGAGAGAAAGGATAGGCTGGTAAATAAATTATTTGTAGAAATATCTCCATTGCTTCTGTTTGGCAGAAGCTTCTGAGCAAAGGAAGGCACCACTTCCAAGGACCTTAATAAGCATTGCATATGTTGTCTAGGTACAGGAAAGACAGAAAAATAGAAAATTACCTGTCAAAGGTTTAAATAAGAAGTAAGATTTTACTGCATTGTAGCAGGAACAGGTACAGAAGCCATAGATATAGGAGAATCTGCCAGACATTGTTCTTGACAGACCAGAAAGGGTTACAGTATATAAGCAGTCTCTAATACGATTTAGGTTCTGTGTGATTCCATTTTTCTATCAAATTCCCCCAAATCTACAAAATGTATTTCCTAAGCTGTTTGATCACTCTCAACCACACTGAAATTAATGTGAGCTGAAGGTGCTTTGACACCTGGAGAAATCAGAATTTGATAGACATGCAAAATAAGTAATCTCGGGCCATAACTTTCCTCAGACCCCAAGTAATCAGACTTCTTTTCTTTTAATTGGCGGCTTTTTGAAACCCGTTTCCTTGCATTTCTCAAAAGCCTTAGAACACTTGTCTTGAACAAATTGCCACTGCATTCCCTGTTTTATCTGGCAATCAGCTGCCAGATGCAGAGGGACAGTTCAGCAGATGAACTGCCTTATTCCTCTGTGGTCCTTATCGAAATCTGTTCAAAGCTGCCCTCTCTGCTTCAGCTTGGAGGCACTCACCATGGTGTTATAGGGATAAGGGCATCAGAAAGCTGACAGACACAGCAAACTTCTCAGATACAATTGCAGATAGGCACTTTCTGCCTGTGATACTTAACGCCTGAGGCTGGAACCATGGAGGCAACATTTGCCCTCCCGCCCCAGCCAGGTCTGTGGCACTAAGACACCTCAGCACCACTGCGAGGCATGGGGAGCATTAGACACCTACAAACGGGGGTCACAGTGCAACAACTATGTGTCTGCAGGGCCCCGCTCCCTTCTTCTCAAGCATCTTCCCTGGCTGCCCTTAGTGGCTCAAAACCCACATTCAGAGAGGCAAAAAGCATATTTACCCTCATTTTGCTCTCCCACTGCAGCCTACTCTTTTTATGGTGAACAATCAACATGTTGAGGCAATCACCGAAATTAGCAAATAGAAAATGCAAAAGTTAGGGGAGGGTCTTAAATCTTATTCACCTCAGGCTGAGCCTCACCTGTAAGGGAAAGCAATTATACTTTCTTCTCCTACATCCTGAATAGAAATGAATGTGGTTTCTAAGCTTTAAGGTGTTGTAACATAAACTGCTTTTTAAAATAATAATAATACAGTGCTGGAGAGAAGAAGGAGATAAGCATGTTCAGGTATTTCCACTGGCTTGGAAATTCTACACGTTTTTCTCCATAATTTTCTTTTACAGTACAATTGCATCATGGCATCTATAAAATTTGGCATGGGCCATTCCCCATTAGAGAAATCTTTAATGTCGTCAGTGCACAGCTTTTATCCTGTTTCAACTTGTTTAATTATATGATTTTTCTCTTGAAACATAGAAAATATTCTAAACCATATTGTTACTGCCATTACACTGATAAATATTATTTTACAGGTACAAGCTAAACTGACATAAGAAAGCTTTATAATCATCTAACTGCATTCAGAATGCATTATATCCTTCTAAATTTAATAGTTAGCAAGAATTAAAAGCATGAACTGATAACATTTTCATTTTAAAGTCTTTGGGTTTTTTTTTTCACTATTATCTGTGAAAGCTTCTACCAGTGTTATCACTAGACTAGTTAACTGTCCTGGACTGGCAGAGCGGGGATACTGAAGCTACAATGAGAGATGAAATCTCGATGTGTTTTCAGGGAATAAAGAGAGAAATTTACTGTAGGATTCCTCCTTCCTTAAACCTTTTCCTTAAGCTATCGGGATGGAGAGAGAGAGATGATGGGCTTGGCCAGAGCAGCTCTGATCCAGCATGGTGTCTCTGGTTTATCCCGACAGATCTCTAATGCTGAGAAAGTGACAAACAAGATTTTTTTTTTTTTTAAATGAGCTGAACAGGGTATTTTCCTTTTATGTAAATATAACTGAAACATATAAATTCTCCGCTAATGGATAGATAAATTAATTTTCAAGTTCTAAATTACAGGCAGCTCATGAAGAAAAAGCATTTAGAGACCTAAAGTTCCAATACTTGCAAGTTAGAACTATTTCATGTTTCTGGTTGAAATCTCCATGTAGCTAATAAATCACATAAAAGGCATTTTAGAGGAAATGTACCAAAGTATTATACTCTTATCTTTTAGATCTCAGAGCTCATACTTAATTAATACTGAAGGAGAACCTGTTATTCAAATTGGAAAGCAGCCAAATGCTGTAATATCTGATTAATAATAAAATCATAATATTGGCAAACATAGATGAGTAGTAACTTGTTTAACCTGTGTGAACAGAGACTCAGAACTACAACAAGCCTTCAAATCAGTTAAAATTGGAACTACAGTTTTCAACTGATATTTTTAGGTGCAAACCACAAGGGTGTTATATATATTTCTGTCACTGGCATGCAAATACCTCAGTGTGAAGATCTGTAGAGTGATACTGTACTGTAGAGTTTTGGAAGCGGTGAAAACAGACTACAGGACTTTCCAATGAGTATGTAATTAAGCTGGTGTTTTGGTCTGATCTTTCAACTCTTGTCCTTGAAGTTTTTGTAAAATTAGCAATGAAAATCATTATGTCTGCAGCTCCTTTCCCCCTTGGGTTAAGTTAAAATTTAAGATTTCAACTCTGTGTTGAATAAAGCTAGAAAGGCAGTGGGGTGAGGGAAACAAATCTATAAAAAGCTTTCAGTGCTCTGAAATGATTTGGAGTTAATGACTGACTGTTGGCAAGTTCAGAAACTCTTGTCACAGCTGGCCAGTTCAGCCCTTCGTAGTCGATGTGATTGATCAGAATTACCACCAAAGGCTTTCAGGGAACAGGGGCGTTATTCACACAAACTGGAAAGACCTATGCAGAACATTGAGAGAAGAAACTGGGGAAGGGGAATGGGTGAAAATTACAGAGACTTACTTTTGCTCACATCTAAAACAGGTGTTTCAAATTTCTTTCTGTACAGGTTTACATGCTCACAGGAAAAAGACTTTTAAAAGATTTTGGCATCTATTGCCTAAACCACCATGTACCCGGATACTAGCTTTTTTACTACCTTAGCTTGCATTTTAACAATTACTAAACAAGCTTTTAAATTGTATTAAGCTAACCTGATGGAGGACACATGACCAAAATCTGTATCTTCTTGCACATCAGGACCTGACTTTTGAGGTGGCTCTGCTAGTCTGAGGTTTTTGGCAGGAAGATGTGTCTCCTGTACTAGAAAAGTACACAGAACTGCTTAACACTTACGTCATTAACATAAATCAATGCTGAAAGTGGACAACAACTGAATGCATAGAGAAGTTTGTCTACTTCAATATTGTGAATTATGCAAGCAGATTGGAAGTGGGGATTGGGCTATACAAGAAAGATTTACAGAAAGGGAAGAGGCCGCCTGACTACGGTGAGGGCACAGGTTCTCTGCTTTGCCAAGTCTGCCCTCAAACAAAAAGGGAAACATTCTAAGTAAATAAAACCAAAATGAAACAGCAGAGCTTGATGAGTAAGACGGCTCTGATTTAGTAGGGACGTCTAGTCTGCATAAAGCTTTATTTAGAATGAAGATCTAGCTCTCACTTTACAAGAAAAAGAAACATTCAATATTTTATGAACAGCAATGTAATTAAAGAGGAAAGAAACCCTATTTTGAAATAAAAAAGCCAAATAGGTAAATCATTTAGCACTCATTCAACAGTTTTTGTTTTTTTTTCCCCTTTTCCATGAGGTCAAACAGAGGTTGGTGGAATGTTTCAGCACATCAGAATTTCAGAATTGCATTTCTGAAAAAACATGTGTTAATTACATTTCATGATTGCACATATTTAGGCCAACTCTGCAATTTGACTAATTTCATAAATGTGATCAAACCACAATCAACAAGACTTTTTTTTGAAAGCCCGGAAATACTCACATATTGAAACCTCTATTCAACAGATTGCTTGCAAGATACAGTATCATCTTTCTAAATCTGCCACAGCCCAAATGCCAGCAAAATCAAATTTATTCACCAAGGAACTGAAAATGCCATCATACTCCTTTAACTTAAGTAACTTTCTATAGCCCATCTCATGAATCTTTATTTCTACTATGACCATTTTATTAGTAAAGATGAGAAACCCACTGTTGGTGGAAGATAGAAATACTGGACCCATGAAGTGATAGACTCTTCAAAACACAAACATTCCTTTAAAGGATTGTCCAAGTAGAGTGCTCGTGTACTGAATGCCCAACATTACAGCAAAATCAATCATACTTCTCATAAAGAATTTCCAGTTTAAATTATCTCTGCCTATGAACAGCTCAACGCTATAGAAACTTCTTTTTTCTGCTGTACCTGATCCATGGGACTAGGACCAATTCCATCTTTCTGACCTTAATTTAGGAATGAAATAAGATCTGCTTGACTTATAATATGTCCATGATAATGATAGAATAAATTTCTTAACAAACTCATAAATAACATAATTTGTAAAAACTATCCCACAGTGACAATTAGCACACAAACAGCTGTGTCAATTTGGATCATGATTTTAAAAACAACAAAAGACCACATGCTGACATTTTCTTTTTAAAGCTTGGCTGAGACTGCTAAAAGAATTTTAATATTATGTGTGAGAATGATGCTTAGGATGATCCTATTTTCACCAAACAGGGGATGAGAATTTGTGTGGCCTGCAAAGGGAGTCAGAGTTAACAATAATAAAATACTGAATGATGGCAGATTATGATCACAGTACTGAAACTACTGCTGTTGAATTGTATGCTCAGAACAACAAATAATGTCTAAAATAATAACACCATCGTAATGTGTGTTTTTCTTGCAATTATACAATAAATAGCTACTAAGACTCATGTCTAATACAGAGTTAGTATCAATAATAATAGGTACTATGGCAGGGAAATAACATAACCGGTAATTTCCTTACACATGCATTTTATCAAAAATATGAATTCAGACTTTTCCCTTTGCAACGTCTTTCTATTCAATAATTATTTTTCACCACTACAAGTGGTCCCAAAGAGCATACTACCACACTTCAAGAAGTTTATCTTCACCACAACTATAACTGCTGCAGTTTTTTTTTTTTTTTAAATTGTCTGATTTACTTTCATTTTGCAATTATTTATGTAATCATACTGGTAAATTAAAATGGTGTTGGTAAAGTCAGGAGTCCAAGTCCATTAGTTACAATACTGTAACTTTGATTAGCGTACATCAACACTGAGGAAATATTGTCTAATTCCAGCTTCACTCATACTCTCCAGCTACATAAACACAGTAATTTAACATGCACGTTGAATTTATAAGCAATCTGATTATAGCTTTATAATGTATTATGGATTTGTTTTGCTACTTTTCCTGTCAGTTCCACTCGGGGAGCAGGACCTAGGTTTATTGCTAACTGGATACACGCAGAACAACAGAAAAAAAGACAACTCATGCCTCAAAGAAGGCTTGCAGTCTTGAAGATGCTGGGTAATAAGAGAAGAGAGAGAGAGTTTTGGTCAGTAAACAGTGATATCCGTGATCACCAAAAACCTAACCAGTATCAAGATTTTGAAGCCATTATAGTAAGAAGATTTAAAAAGGAAAAAAATATGTGTTATCATTTGATGTGCTTAAATTTTTTTATACATACTATGTAGATGGATTTAAGTTGCTTTCACAACTGAGGTTTAAACAGTGACAAGAGTCTAGGGAACGCCGATGGTAACAGAAGTGGAAGGTATATAACATTTCACACCTACTAGGCTCCTACATGTCTCATGCACATCTGCATCCCACAGGCACAGACCTTTTGTGTTACTTTTGGAACAGTAAAAACACAATTATGTTTACGCTAACAATGCAGAGTATAATCCTTTATCGCAATCCTCCACTTTCTGAGACAGGGAGAGAAAATAGCTTTGAAAGGAAACCACAGAAAATGAAGAAGGAATTGATTCTGGTTTAGCCTTTCCTTACAAAAGAAGAAGCTCTAATAGACTTAGATACCCAGCCATTGCAAATCCAATTGGAGTACTACTCGGTGTCCCTATTAACAAAAAAACAGAAAAGCCAGAATTGTGTAGTTCTGATTTAATGTACTGTTATTGATGTGATGTTTTCCAGAGCTTTCAGGTGGATCAGGTCAGAGAGCTGGACCTCATGGAATGCATGACAAAATTCAAACCCATGCTATTAGTGCCTATTTAAACTCAGTATACAATGCACAGCTGAAATACTTTCCACAACTGAAAAATGGGAAAGTGAAGAATTTTCTTTCTCCTTAATTGTTGCTTGTCTCACTTGCTGTAACTTCAGTATCGCTTCTCTTCACATACCTTTGGTCTTTGCTATGCATACAACCATTTATTAACACTGGCCTTCAACCTTTTTTTCAGCTGGAGATCCCTAAAAATTTCCTAGTAGCGCTGTAAATTTAAGCCTACTCAAAGGAATATCTCCCAGTTCTTGTTCTCCTCTCCTTCTTTCCAGCACACAATTTTGCATTTTAGATGGGAAGCCTGACTCTCTTAATCTCACCTGACTAGCAGAAAAGAGGTGCTTCTTGATACATTGAACAGTGCTAGGATTCTTCCTTCCAGCCTTTTACTTTCAGCAACCCTTATTCAGCATGATTAACATCACTTAATGGTTGCACACCATACAAATAGGTTTCATATCCACGTTCCCAGTAGCACTTCCAATAATTATTAGCAACGCAGATTCCCAGGTGTACCTAGGTGAATATTTATCACATACTAAGTTTCCACGTAAAACAAAAGGAAGAGTATCTGTAATGTTCTTATGTTCCTGGCACACAACTCAAAATATTCATAACTGTATTTTCTTGTGGATTATCAAACTGCAGCATAGAAAAGCTGGAAGTTAACATGTTTTAAATCATCTAAGGTTTTCCGATTAACTATCATAGCAATAGTGTCAAAATGTTCATTCATGTGTAATTTATGCATCTTCTGTCCCAACTTCACTGTATCACAAACCCTTGCTAAGCTGCAAAAGTATTTGTGTAAAAAGCAGCAAAAAATAAAGAATTTAACAAAAAATTGTCCTGCTAAGAGAAATGGAGAGATCTCTATAATATTCTATTTATATCAAAATTCTTGCTTTTCCAACCTAGATTCAAAGATTTTCCAGAGAATATTAATACCAACTGTACCTTATTTAAACACATTGGACAAAAGTTTATAAAGTTTTTTTTCTAGTCAATAACTGGATTACAGTACGATTGCCAACTTCGGACACTATCATCTCCAATGTGTCCACCTCACAGTTCCAATTTGAAAACACCTTTCTTTTTCCTGAAGGATCCAGCAAACCTGTGCACTAGAACAACCCAAGGATGCCAGCCCCATGGTGGGTCAGCTTCTCCTCTAGATTTGGGCTTAACCATAACGAGCGAGGATCCATTCAGCTAGAAGACAGGCACCAATGTGTACAGATATGTAGATGATAAAAATGGAGTTAAAAAGTTAGATGGAAAATTTTGCAGTCACATTGTTAGAACTAACTTCTGTTTCTGGGGATCAGAGAAAAGCACACAAAAAAGAAACAGTCATTCGTAATTTGAACTGCAGCATGTGTTTGGAACTCCTTTTGCATGACTTGTCAAGGGAGAAGAGAGCAAATATCTGGGATGTGCCAAACTGCCTTAGCTTGGCTAATTTATGTCCTTCCCAGCAGACAATGGCTGGTAGAAGGGTTATCTTCTTTTTTAGCCCAAGGAAAAGCCAGGGGCTAAGGGAGATGCAAGCCCATTGCTTGAAAAATGAATTAACACAGACAGCGATAAGACTTTTTGTAGTCTGCAGAGGCAAAGAGCAGCAATTCCAGGGACGCCGCTCTGGCCAAGACAACATTGGTTAGCTCTCCACAGGCCTGTCACTCACTGGTGCTGGAGCGGCATCAGAGGGTAATTGGCTTCCTGGGTAGCCCTGTCAGGCTGACTTTGAGTCAGGCACAGGGATCAACGTCAGCATTCACACCAAAGGCAACCACGCTGGATTTGGTGACTCAAGCAAAGAGATACAGACAGGAAAACAAAGCTTGTGTACCAACACAATGGAGCTACCCATACAGACATGTATACACAACATCACCTCGCAGGCACAGATTAAAATCTGAGCAACCTGGCACAGTGGAAACAAAAGAAAGGTGGCATAACACCTCATCAGGTGCAACAAACTCTGATGGACACACAGACCAAGGTTTTCCTCTCCTCCTTTGTTAGGAGTGCCCAACAGACTGTAATCACCTTGTTAACAAGTTTGTCTGCAAATAGGACAAACTCCTAAGCGCCTTACTTGCTCCTAATTTCTTACTGAGTCTGTGGCAGTGGGCCAATATACAGCCTACATAAAGAGTGCCGCCGCTCAGAACTCCAACCAGCCTGAACTCCAACCAGCCTGAACACCCTCAAACAAGGCAGATCATGCAACGTAGCCCCGGTGCAACTGAAACATGACACATTTTTTCCTCTTGTGTCCTCAGTTCCCTCTGCCCTCCTCACAGGAGTAGAAAGGAAGCGGTTTGCGATCGCAGAGCTCAGAATTTGGAACACTGGAAGATGAACAAGCAATTGCCATTGCCCAGAAGTGTGTAGCAGGGAATGCAATAGTATCTGACATTATAAAAGCTAAAGAAAAAAGCTGCATGACTTTTCTTCCACTGTGCTGGTAAAGGAAAGTTTTCGAAGACGGGAAGGTAAAAATTTACAGCTGTTTGTGGAGACATAACTTGGGCTTTCCTTCAGCTCAATGTTAAAATGCACAAAGTGATTTCAGACAGAACTTAAAATTTAAACCGCTTCATTTTCATTACGGATTAAATAAGGAAATTTTATATCTTCTTTCATTTTCTGCACACGAAGGTTTCCTAGACCAACAGTGATTCAGGATTTAGAAAGGTTATGCCAGTTCCAAGTAAATAGATTGATCATTTGTAGAATTAATGAATTCATTTAATAAAAAGTGAAGGCTTAGTGCCAGAACTCACTACACTATGGTGTCAAGACAGGGTTTTCATAAAATGTCCTGCAAAAAGTAAAAGTAATAAATTGGCATGTTCAAACATAGAGTTGCTCCAAGAGTCAGGAAGAATGAAGATTGTCTCACTGGGCTTATGTGGTGGGGTAACATGTTTAGGTCAGCAACGACTGAGAAGTACATTAAATGTCAGAACTTTAAAATTCTCAAAATGTTTTTGACCTAATTTTCTTGGCTTTATATTCACTGAATTATGATTACTGTGCTTTATTCTTGAGGGTTTTTCTGTGGAGATGGGACAGTCAAGAAGTGACAATGATAATTTATTTAAAAGAAGAGCTTGAAGCTTGTTTCAATGTCTCTTCACCCTCAACTGGCAATTGCTGTTCAACTTAAATTTCTCTATACATTTAGCCAGTTCCCTCATTTCTGTATCTTTTGTTCCAAAATAATAGTACAAAACTTTAAAATAGAAGTTCTATTGCCTTCCATTTTCATTCATATGCATTAAGTAGGTATTTTCAGGACTTTTGAAAACATAATAGTGATTTTAAACCATAAGGCCTCCCCAAACTGGCCTGATGCAGTAAGTCAGTACAGTAGATATGGCCCTCTGTAAGACCAGCCACTAGAGAACTCAGAACCTTTCAACTTTCCAGGAAGCACAAGAGAAAACTAAGTAACGACGGTAAATATATATGGAGTAGAGACAGATTCTATAAAAGAAACAAAAATGTACTGTGAAAACCTGGGTTACTTAACTTTTTATAGTATTTTTGCACAATAACTCAATGGATGCTTCACTTTTGCTATCTGTAAGATGCAGATAATGATACTGGTTTTGTCTGTTAAACATATTCTGTGTTACTGATGACAAGTGCTAGATAGTAGCTATGTACTATTTTATAACCGAAATTCCATTGTTTATTTCTTCCAGACTCTCTGTTACTGTGCAGGGGCAAACTATTTTCTGTCTTGTCAAACAAAGATTAAATTTGTCACTGAAATTAAAATGGGTCTAAATGCCTTCAGCTTCTTCTCATTTTAGCTTCATCAGGAGATTTGCTGGAGAAAACCATCATGTTTCTAGCACACTAATGGGAGGAAATGAGAGTGGAGACTGTTCTTAAGCTCTGGCACAAAATCTGCATTGCTAGACTTGATGTGGGAACAAAAAAAAAAATCGTAAGTTAAGGAGGAATTGTTGTAGGTATGTATTTAGAGTCAAAGAACAGCTGTATTAAACCTATCAAGAAGCAGAGACATAAAAATAAGAATTAAGCCAGTTAGAGATATGAATGATAGAAAGACATTCTTTGTTCGGCAGAAAAGAAATAATCCATTCGAAAACTGGCAGAGATACTGGGGAAACAGAAGAGAAAATATTGCATCAATCTTGAAACTTGTCAAAGCAATGAAATTGTCTAGCAAATGTTTAATTGGACTGCCCGATATATGGAGTACTGAATATTGCCTTTCTCTTCTCCCAAAAGACAGACAACCTAGTACTGTGGACTGTGCGGATACAGGGAGTAAAGGGCAGGAAGGGCATGTTTTCACAGTTTGTAACTAACCAACAGGACTGGAAGGACTCAACTCCTATAAAGGGGCTTTAGAATTTACAAATAAAGTATAGTTTTTTATATATATTACATTTGACACTGTTTACATGCACTTCCATCGTGCCTAAATAAAATGAGGGAACTCCATTGCTGGCATCCCTTTTTAATACACGGAACTTACATGGAACTTAGTTATTTGGATAGATGTGTTCTGGGAAAAGATTGAATAAATGTGTTTTTTTTCTTTATTATACACCTTCCAATTCTACCACAACATTCCCAAGAAAAAACATTAACAGCTTTGCAGCACTCCCGCTGGGGTGACTTTACTAGCATGCCATGTACGTACGTTTCATCTATGTATTTTCTTAATGAGGAGGCAGAGATGGATAGTGCCGCGCTGCAAAGCACATGGCGGGGGATGAGCCAGCTCAAATGACATCACTCTATGCTTACGAAAGGACAGATTTACAACTCTCTCTGCTGTGCCTTGTGCTTTTCTAGGTGGAAGATAGGATGTTATATAATGTGTGAAGATCATTACACATTGACCATCACATGAAGAGTATGTTATTTTACTTTTCAGAGGGGAAAAAAAAGTAGAGGCAACACACAGAACAAAAAAGTTCAGTACATTTCTTAAAAAAACACAAGTGAGCTTAAGCGTGCTTTGGAGGGGCTTATTTTGTGAATGAAGCTGAGCTTATAGGGGCTCAGACTTGGTAGACTCAATGACTTAGATGCACGCAAACACTGCCCAGTGTTTGAGAGAGCTGAAGGGATGACTCTATGAGGAAGAGACCTTCTTCACAAGAAGGTTTGTTTTCTTCGTGGGTAATCACGATGGTCCAGAGCATTTACACTTCTATTCAGCAACTTGCTCAAGCTGTTGCTTAGGTTTTTCATTATCACTGGTTAGAAGGCAAATTCAAAGAGGACAGAGGGAAAAATGTCTGGAAATAAGAGTGAATATAGAGGGGTTTAAAAGGTTTTGGACACAATGACATTTGAATGTTTACCTCCCCCTGGCTTATTAATCAAAGACAGGATTACTCCATGTACAGAACTATTTGGGAAAGTAAGTCAGTCAAAATGTGGCCTATTTTGTTAGACAGAGACTGATATAGCTGTAAAATATACTTGAAAAATCACCCCTGTTTCTTCTCATTCTAGCCACTACAGATTTTATTCCTAACAAGCACATATTAACACTGTCTCAACATGCTATTTTTTTTCCTTTCCAAAGTACAGTGCCAGCAGTCAGCTATGATTCCCCATACCCTTGTTCTTACTCAATGACAGTAAAGCACTAGCCAGTTGCACGAAAAGACTTCTTTTACAGCAGTCTTATATTTCCATGTTAATGCATCTTGCTGCCAAGGTTTTTACCCACAGACTGGCTGACAGCCCATCCAGAGCCACAGCAGCCACAGCAAGATTTGGAAACCAACTCTCTACATCTTGCAGCAGGGAACAGATTCAACAACAACTAGACTTCATTCAGTGTTGTAAGAGTAAAATGCAAAGATTTACCTCATTCCTGGACAGAATATGACCCTAGAAATCATATTTAAATTTCTCAAGAACATATTCATGTCATTTTGGTTTTGTTCCTAATTAGCTCAATGAAGAGAAGTAGCAGGGCACAAACTCTGCCTCTGTACCACATACATTCACACTGTCAAACCACTTACATCTCATGAAAGTCTCAACCTGGTGAACTTAAATGGGACTTTAACAGTCCCTAGAACTGCTCATCTTCCACAGGGCTGTCAGTTCCACTCCACTGGAGTTAATCTTGAAGTTAACTCCACTGGAGTTAACTCCACTGAGGAGTTAATCTTGAATTAATCTGGCTTCTTGCTGAATGCTGACTGCCTTCCTCAACATGTACACCTCATTTACTCATGCAGAGAAACAGCTCAGTCACTACAGATATATCATTCCATGTCTGAATTATAGAGAGATAAATTACCAAGTCCTGGATGTCTAGGTGTCCTGGACAAGTGACTGTTAAGCTTGCAGAAGCTGGCTGTCCTTGTGCAGTATGTCCCACAAACCCATCGCTTCCAAACCCACTACAGTTAACAGGCCTGGTCTATGGTATTTTCTCTTCAGATAAATATAAGGACTGGGCTATCTAGCAGTAAAGGATGCAGTCAGGCTCAGTCAGTAGAAGTCTCTGGCAGACTACATGTCCCCACCTTACTAAGAAGTGGCTTGGCCTGTCTAAGCGGCTCACTTGCTCCTGCATTCCAGTTTCGGAAAGCATGTGCTCACTGTGACAGAACTGTCTCTCAAAATGCAGAGTAAACTCTTTTCTTCTTAAATCAAGGCTAGTGGCAGTCCCCAAGGATTTTCTAAACTGTCCATCCTGCCCCCTCTCTTTTGTTCCAATTAGTCTTCAACATTTTCTGGAACAACTTCCAAAGCAGGACACCTTGCTAGGAGACAGAAGACCTCCTCCAGGATAAAGCAAGCCTTGAACTCTCTGTCCCACTTCCCTAGAGAGTGCATAACCACTAGGATACTATGCAAATACAAGACACCAGTACCTGGTGCTTAGAAGACAAACTGCGAACTTTTCTTATTTCTTGCAAAGACTTGCAGGTGCCACTCTCAGAAGTGCATTGCACACGCTGGATCGTGAGGCAACAAGGTCTCCTCTTTCAGCCCTTAACCGAGAAGCTAATCCCCAAAAAGAGCAGGATTTCAGACCTACGATGGGTATTGCTTGTTTTTGTTTCTCATTTTCAGGTAACTCCCAGATCCACAAATGGGTGTTTAGGATTGCAATTTAAGTATTAACAGTAAACAACTAACACAAGGCTTTAATTCCACTTGAGAATTAGAAACTACAAATTTGTCATGAAAACACTGAGTTTGTAGGTGTTCAAGTCCTTTCTCACATTTGTAACCTTAAACAAATTTGGGAGCAAGAGTTTGTTAAACTAATCAGTGTTGACAGCAAATGCCTGCTTGCTTCAAAGACTAAATCTGCTTCTGCAGCTCATGTATCACATCTGACTTTTCTGGTTTCATGTCAGTCATGTGGAAGTTTCTCATAGTTTGGTACATTTGGGCACATTGTTTGGCTCTAAATGAGCCCTCAAAACCACTGACACTTCCATGAACCAGGGAAAGGCCTGTTCTTTAACTGAACTCTGTTGCATAACTCCTAGTGGCCATTTTCCCTCTTTTCCACTAAGGGTAAACCAAAAACTCACAACTTGTTGTGCCCCAAATTAATCTCCACTTCTGTCTGGTTATGCCAAAAGCTGCAGATTTTCCACACAATGTATGCTTCCCTTCACATGATTTAGCTAAGCTGTTTCTAAGCATTTGTCTAGTATTATCTCTTTGTAAAAAAGGATGAAGTGTATATCACTTTTTACCTACTCCTGGAGGAGAAAAGTAATAAAAGACAGCACATTCAGCCTCCTCTCACATAAATGCGGTAAGAAGGGAAAAAGCAACAACTTACTTTATTACTCCCATCACTTTTGCTGATGTAAGGAGATTGAAAGCTGTGGGAGAAAACTTTCAGTGTCATTAATACAGCTTCTCCTCAGGAAACATGGGCTCATCAATAGCTTGTTTTTCAGCTTTAAATACAAGTGATTTCACAAGCACCAGCTCAAACAATTTCTTTTAGGTCTGTAATGCACTGGTACTCAAATATTTGCAAATTGAATCTCCCTTCACCTTTTCTTGCGGGTTTTTTTCCCTCCCCCTACCTGTGCATGTGCCCCTACTCCTCACTGTGTGCCCTGCCCCGGAAACCCCCTTCCTAAGCCTGCAGGGTATAATAACCCAGACTGACTATTCCCTCCAATGTCCTTGGACTCCAAAGCAAGCTTCTCCCCATCTGGCTTAAGCTATCCCTCCCATATCCTGAATGCCAGATTTTATTAGAGGTTCCACCACTTGGAGCCCTGACAGCTCCATCCCACCAGCTACAGATCAGCTACAGACAGGGAAATCCTCCTTTTAGGTGTTTCCTCAGGTTTCCTTCTGCCCCCAATTCAGTAAATCAGCACTTTGCAGCTCTACCCTGATCATCTCCTCCCTTTTCCTCAGCTGCCTGCTCTCTCCAGATCAGCCTGTGCTCTCCCAGGAAGAGGCACGGTGTCAAACCCCATGTTGCATCCCTTTTGTTTAGCCTAGCTGCCAGGGGGGAGGAGGAGCAGAGCAGAGAGGAAAAGGTGATGCTGCATGCAGAGGCTGTCTCGTAGCCTCAGCCACAGGCTTTGGCCCCACTTGCCTGCTACCTCTTCCCAACCTTATTGTCTGAAATCAGATGTTATCCTCTTCAGTGATCTGTCGGAGGAAGATAAAACAGCAGAGGGGAGAGACTGCGTGGAGCTCTGCAGAGAGTCAGAAAATCACTGCTCTGATAAGCAACATGACAAGCCTGAACTCTATTTTGCTATCATATATTTTCTCAGTATCACAAAAGGAATCTTATTTCTCGTTTTAAAGTTTTAAAATTAGGACCTTTCATATCTGAACTTAATATAAAAAATGTGTCACATTATGAGTGCATAGCAACAGCACTGGGCTTATTTCACACTCTTCAAACCTGTGGACAATGAACATACATGTTTTAATTTACAGAACAGTTTATATGCATGCTATAATTTGTTACTGTTCCATGAATAAATGTGACATAAATCACTAAGAAAATCACTTAGTCAAGGCAATGGCAAAACAGTGGTTTGCATGCACATAGGGACTGGAATAAAATGGCTGTGCACATTGAGTCCAGTGGGATGTCTAGATTCCAGGAAAAAGAAGAAAGTAATTTACTGATAATATCTAACATACAGCAACATCATAAAACTGCTAGTCATGGGGTGGGCTCGTCTTGCCTCTCTTAGAAAACTCAGATGCTAGAAAACTCAGAAAAAGACAGAATTCTAGTATTCTTCTACTGCAAGATGCACAGTATATCCAAGAAATGGACATCTTTAAATCTTACAAAGTGATCTGGAAGCCATACATTGTGCATTACAGTGATTAGGAGTACTTGCTGGTGGTCTGCAGAGAGCTGATTAGTCACAGCATGCTTCTTTCTCTGTATTCAGCTACTAAACAATATTTTAAAAGTTAAACTCCTATTAAAAAATTATCTTATATTTATTGTTCCATGTAAGCAATTGCTGCAATTGCCACAGGAATATTATTCTGTTGCCAGAAAGAGGATAATAATCTATGCAATGGCAAACAGGCTGGGAAGTAGGCCCATGAGGCAACATCTCTGTTGAAACATGAATTTGTGAACAATTTGTATTACCAAACCCTTTGGCCAGCATTGCTCGACATGACTGAGCATTTCACATTTTGCAGGTACCTGATGGAAGCATCTCAAAGAGGCATAATTTTTGCAGGGTGACCTATTAGCACTTCCTGAACATCATGCCATCCAGAAACATGTCCCGACAGACACCTACCAACTCTTGTTCTTCTGGTTCTTCTCATTAGTAAGCTCAGTTTCTTCTTCATATTGGCACTATCCACACACAGTTCAAGACTTAGAATTATAATCACTTCTTCTGGGATAGGTAAATGGAAGTATGCAACCTCCTGAAGATCTAATGATTTCAGTGGAGTTGTGGATGCTCAGAGTCCCTTTGATGTCAAGCCGATTCCAGTATGGCAGGGTGTCTGACTGGAGGTGGGACCCTCTCTGAAACATCCAGCCGTGGAAAAAGGAGTTGAATTCAGCTGTAACAGACTCCCACATTGCTGAAAACAGGTACTGCTACCTTCTTACAAATCTATATGCCTCATACAACACCAGGTGGAGGAGATCATCGCCCCTACTTTTAAATCCTCCTGAATACTGCAGTTCAGAAGGTTGCTCTGGCTCTAATGTTAGCGGATTAGTTTTCCCCCATGGATCAAATCTTTTTGTCCTAATTCACTTGAAATCCTTTAAACCTGGAATATACTAGGTGATCAACACCAAAGGTTTTTCCCTTTGTGTATGGAAGACATTTCAGGTAGGCTGGCTGCCTATACAATAATAACTTCTGGTTAGATGTTCTAAACTTCAATTTGGTGTACAAGTAGCCTCATTTTTTATCAAACTAGCACCCGCTAATACATTGCCTGCTCTGAAATTCCCTGTCATTGCTAGGAAAGTCACCATTGAGTCACTGTCAGGCATCGGCATTTTCAGTTAGGTAACTAATATTTGTGGGGAGAAGGAGAACTTGCCAGAAAGGACAAAGTTCAAGAACACAACATCCCTTATTAGCTTAGTTCAGTTCTAGCCAAAATAGCTTTTTTATTTTCTTCTTTGAAATTAAAAACCCCCAAATCAAATCCAGATGTCTTGTGTTTATTTATTTATTTAAGTACATTGTTTAGAAGCAGAAAGTGATGTAGAAATGGTGAGAAAAGTTTGAAAGCTCTGAGAAAAAGCCTTGATCCCAGAAGCACTACTAAAACTGTTGTAAAACATGTATTTTTTTCAACCAAAATACTAAAGGGAAGAAAAAAAAAAGAAAATGAAAAAAAGCTAATGAACAGTTTATACTCAAACCAACTGAAAAAAAAAATATTAAATGCTCTAAACACTTTCTATGTATTTCTACCCCATATTGTGATTCTACCCAAATGCAACTGCTTTCTCCTTTGCCTATTGAAAATGCAATCAGCAGTGAAGTTAATTTGTGTCTGACCAAGGCTCTTACAGTAACTGATTATTTACAGATGCCAAGTCTCCAAGTGAAATTTTTGCCACCTGTTTTCAATTTCAGGATTGGCAGGTTTGTATTTCCACAGCTTACTGACCTCATGCAGGGCTATACCATCTGTTGCCATATTCTCCATGCTCAATCATCAGTTTCCACAGGACATCAACAACATCAGAATAGCTTTATCAGGAGTTTTCCTCCTTTATACAAGGGGGCATACTAAATACTACAGCCTGGAAATATCAAAACTGTATTCCACATCAAAAAGAAGCTTCAGATGAAACACTGGTTACTTTTATTTAGTAACTGGTTTCATTCAGGGTGTGAATATGGTTTATTTATATGTCAAATTAACCTTATCAAGATGTTTTCATGTATTGTGCAGGCCAACTTTCACTGCATTTTGATATCCATTATCTAGCATAAACATTTTATATGGCCTGAAATTCCTTAGGAAAGCCCATTCGATTCACAGAAATAGTGCTATGTACTAGAAAATGTAAGAGTTTAATCCGTTTTAAAAGGGTAATAAATACACTTGGGAAACAAACAGCTTGTTGGTGATAAAGCAATGGACAGAAATACAGAGTAGCTCAATTGTTCCACCAATCTGCAAAGGATATGTTGCTAAATATTTTTGCAAAACATTTTTCTATTTTGGAGTGAGATTCGTTTTCCAAAATATGTCACCAATATTGTTTAAGCCATGACTCATCTTACAAACGAATTCCAACATGTATTCTTATTACAATGATTACTAGATGGTATCCGTAAGAGGAACCAGTTATGGAAAAGGGCTGTTCAATTATCCAGTCCGTAAGCTGCAGCACAAACCTCTAGGGGATGCTGTGTATATTAAATTCAAACCACGTTTTCACTTTTGGACTCTTTCTACTATGGCAGTCCCTGCTGATACAAACCCACACGGCCTACGGTTGGTTGACGTTATTACTTTTTGCTTGTATGATCATAATGGCTAAGTTCCCTCACTGTTGACAAGACCCAGGATGCTAGATGCCCTGCAAATGCAGAAGAAAAAGACTGTCCCATCCTTCCTGTTGCTGCATAAAGAAGTAAGTGCACGCTAAAGGCTGTGCTCTGAGATAAGCTATAGAGGATGGCTGATTCCTTGTAGCATTTTAATCAGATTTAACCACAACCAGTACAAGACTGAAGGCATCTTGCCTGCAAACGCAGTGTTTTCTGAACTGCTGAGCATCTTCTCTCTCCTCAGGTGGCCCAGTGGGTGAGGAGGCAGCAGGGCTTTGGGAGAGGGGGAGGTCTGAGATGGGCAAAAAAAGCTGTGGAGTATCAGGGGTGGAGGGGGTGGCTGCAGGCACGAAGGGCAGAGTGGGCACGGATTGCAGACCATGGAAAATTCACTTGGGATGGGAGAGAGGGAGACCGGGCTGAGAAATATTGACCTAAGTCTGGGAATAAGAGGAAAGAGGAAAATGATGACTTTTTGCTAAGACACCAAAGCCCTTAAAATGATTGTTTCCCCATTTCAACATCAACCACAGAGATTTTAATACAGTTTTCTCCCCGCTGCAGGAAATGACGGGTGTCCCCATCCCCTCCCCCAGTTCATGAGGCAACTGAAGCTCTTTCCTCCTCTCCAAAAGAAGGTTCTGAGCTGTTCCCCTCAGGCCCAGTATTTGGTAGAGGCAAGAGACAGTACCGAAAGGCACGCTCCAGCCAGCCTCTACTCTTCCAAGCCCATCAGACTGTGGTTACGGCTCTCGTGCTGATGCTGATAGACACAGAACCCTCTATTCCTCATAACAATTTGATTAACCTTCTGCCATATCATTTGCTCTCTCTCCATCTCTAGAAGAGTGAGGGTGACTTTGGCATCAGCCTGAAGCCACTAGAGTTTTTATGTCTTTTGCTTAAAGAACTCCGCCAGGCAAAAATTAGACAGGATTGTGGCCCACTCACTGCAACGTCCTCTGACCTCGGTTAACACTGACATAAAACTAGAAGTATGCTGTTGACTGGAGCACAGCTATTCCCATTGTACAGGAGTGCATTTGAGGTCAGAATCTGACTCAAACTGCTTGCCAAAGACTGCAAAATATTATGAAAGAATGGCTAACAGAAGCTACCCACACCCACTGAGCCGTGGATGTTCAGCTGAGAAGCAGATGTTTTAAGGGTCAGTACTTCTGTAATAAGTAAACACATTTATTGTAATGTAGAACACTGAGCTAATAATATAAATACCAAGTAAGACACTTGAAATACCATGCAAACAACAACATACATCGGAAAAATAACTACAACAAATGCTTGTTTTTCACCAGAAAGATCACAGGATCAGCAGCTGTTTACTGCTTCAGCACAGCAATTACGATGTAAGCTTAGCCAATGTTTCCAGTAAAGCCTGCTCCCATCCATCCCATTTCTAATAATCTGTGACATTTTTTCCTGGGTCTGATATTCAGAGAGCTTGCAGTCCAGAATGCTAGCCAAGTTACTCTGAGAGCAAGGCCAGAAGATCACGTGCTCTGCTTTTCAGATGCTGTTAGCTAAAACTAATTCACTTCGTTCTTTGCAAAGACCCCCTGTTTCTTACTCAGCAGTGTAATTGTAGAACACAACTACGGAAGTTTCTGAAGACTAAACATTTTAATTAGAAACAAAAAAAAGCCCTGCCAGAAAAAGAAATCTTTGCACTTACTTTTGTTTCTGTGATTTGGCTAAATAAAATACACTGATATGATAGCAGCTAAGCTTTCAGCCAAGAAGACGACACCCACACAGATTCAAGAACAGATCCAGTATTTTGACTTCTGCTGACTTTGGTGGGCTCTGGGCCAGCCCTCAATAAGGCAAATAAAGTCTCACTTTTACCAGGGCTCCTGCTTATCCCTGTGCAAGTTCTCCGTAAGCTCCCACCCTTTCAGAGGAAAGCCACAGAGACCCCGCTTGACCCATTAGCAGAAGCCTAAGCTGTGAGTCCGGAGCACCAAACTGGGGCAAGGAGAGGCTGTCAGTCACAGGGGGGCTGCCTGTGCCCATGTCTGCCCCTGCCATCGGGGTGTCTTGCTCCGACTGCCCCCCACCTGCCCATTTCAGACCTGTTCACCAGCCCTATCTGGTGTACTGGGTACGCTGGAGGGTTAAAAACGGGTACAGAGCCCAGCATCACAGTCAAGGAGAGACACTCTTGCATTCGCTGCACTATCGTTTCAAACACCTTCAAAACTGCAAAAATACATAAATGTGCTCAAATGTGGGAGCAATGTTCTCAACAGACCAGTCTAACTGTTGCATCCACATAGACATTTTGTATTGTTCTACTTGCCAACTATTTTGTTTTTATTTTCCATTTTAGTCAACATGTTAAAGCAAAAGCATCATCCACTCTTTATTTTTCAGGAGAGAAAAAGGCTAAAAATCACAGTAAAAATGCAGATATACACACACATTTTTGCTAGCATATCTGAAGTTTTGCAGGTGGGTCTCCTCCCTCCTATTTCCTTTTCTAGAAGAAAATTTGACATGTCCTTTATTGTTCAAAATTTTAAAACAAAAGCCCTACCTACTGTTCCACAGAACTCCCTTTCACAAGTCAGAGCTTCCACACCAAGCAGTGAAGCTACTGCAGGAGAAGCAAGCAAACTAAGCAGCCCACTCGTAACCCAGCAAAGAATGCCTCATAATCCATTCCAACATGCTGAAAGCCCTCTTTTGACCTACAGTTTTGCATGTACCAGCCCAGGGTGAAGGAAACTGGTTTGCTGGCTCCATTAACCAGGCAAAACTTTGGAGCAACTAAGGAAGAACTTGCATGTAGAGCATCATCTAGAATTGTACTGGTTTATTTTCTTCTTTGAACATAGTTTCTGCCTATTTATTTATTTATTTTTAAATCAAGATCATGCTCTTCTGCTTGGATGAAAATAATTTCCGTCTTAAGCTTCTGTAGTCTATAAAGGTACACACGTTTCTGATAAATTGGGGGTTCTTCCTCTGTCCCTGAAGTAAGAAATGTGAATACAAATGTTGATACAGATAAACATGGGTCAAGATTAGAAAACTCAGGAGTTGGACTGAGCCACCAAATTTAGAAAGTGAATTAGGTAATGTCAGACGCCAGGATGAAGGAAGAAGTTTTTCATCAGAGCATCAGCTAGCACCCCCTGGTAAATGGCATGCAGGGGGGGAAGAGCTCAGGTAAATGTCTCATCACCAGCTCTGTATCTGGATTTTAAATCAGTTCTAAGTTATAAAACTGCTTGCAGAGTTTCACGTTACTGACCTTCTCCAAAGATTTACTCCTGATATATTCTAGCTCCTTAATGTGGTTTTATTTAGAGTTCCCCCTTTTGTCTACTGGTTGGATAAGTTTTCTCAAATAGAGTTCAGAAAGCCATACTACTAACGTAGATTTTAAAAATGTTGGGTTTTTTGCGTTCAAGCTGTTAGGATTTATACAGTTTTTGTACCTCCACATTGCAGCTGTGGGTTAGAAAAACACAGCTAATGAAAAAGGCTATAACAGATACATGGATGACTTGCTTATTTTCATTGGCAGAGTAGTGTCAAATGGAAAAAACAAGAGAGTTTTAAAAAACAAGTTAAGATTTAAAACACAGCTGGACGGAGAGTTTAAAAGACATAGTTTAAAAGCATAAATTATCTAACGGTGAGCTCTAATGCTATCTTTCAGAACGTGGAACAGAAAGGTGACCACATTGAAAAGAGTACAGTCTGGTCTAACGTGAAAGATTTAATTCATTAATACAGTCACTAATTTAAGTTGTATTTCCCTAACTCAGAGTGAGATTTATGCTATTTGCACAGCAGAGGCCTGCAGGACAAAACCAATGACTGTGACAGAAGGCTTTCACAAAACACCTTTGTTCGTGCTCTGCTTCAAAAAAAGCAAAGGTACAAACAGAGCTGGAGGGCTAATTCCTTTCATACACAAACCATCCCTGCAAAAATTATACAATGCAATAGCCTCATAATATCCCTTTAAACTTTAGATTTCAGTGAATAAGTAACTTAAAATAATACACATACACCAAGCAGCTAGCTTCAGCTTCTTAAGGAGACCTGGATATAAGGATATAGTGATGTATGGATCATCTCTAAATGGAAAGCTTGTGACTGGACAGGAACAACGAATAAAGAACTTAAGACTTTTAGATTTTGGTTCAATATAAGGAAATTACAAACATATTAGGGTTATATAAGGCAACATAAACCCAGCTTTTCGTAAATCTCCTCTTCATTATATTTAACTGCTTTTTATGTACATTTTCTTCCTTGTAAAAAGTAGAGGTTTGGTTGCCTTTCTAAAATATATTGAGAATATGGAATCTAATCATCATTCATTCTGTTAGCTGAATTTTTATCAAGTAATATTTTGCCTATTTTAAAATATTTTCTCCCTACTTTGGTAAAGCAATTAATCTAGATTAGTGTAAATTGACTGCCTGTTAAATTAGCTCAAGAATGCATGGGAAAACCTTTCAGGTTAATGTCTAGTTGCTCAGCTGTGTTTTAGAAAATATTTCAAACAATATTCTCCAGGATGCAAAACTTCTTCAGCAAGCTAAGCAAGTTTTACCAGTAATTGTGTTATTAATCTTCAGTGTGACTTCAGTGATTTTGCGATTTTGTGAATTCTACAGGTGTCAAAAAGTATATTTATATTTATACATTAGCCTCTTTAATGTTGTAAAGTACCAAAGTAGAAACAAAGATCTGGCACAGCAGAGGGAAAACTCAGTGCATGCAGAGTATCAACATAAGATTTACTCTCTAGATTTCCAGAGGTAGAAGAGGAGATTTAACAAGACAACTACCATTGCAGTCTTAAAACTCAAATGTATTCAAAATGCAGTCAAGCCATTAGGCGTAATATACCCAAAAGAGTAACAGAGATTTTGGTACTTTAAAAGCAAAGACAGTGAAACTCCGTGAACTCCACCAAGCGCTTTGTTACCATTCCCAATTTTCAAGGAAATTGTTGTTCTAATAGACAGCTGTATATAATCCTAAAATTACTCTAAACCCATTTTCTATCTGTTCACAATAATTTATTCTGCAGAGACAGACAAGTTACTATGTGTTTTCTGTGTCTAATTTTGGGGTTGAAAACAGTCCCCTGATAGGATTAGCGTCTCTTGGCCTGGTGGAAGTGTGAAGCTGTTAGGAGGCATTTTATGCCCTGAAGAGTAAGGGTGAAGGATATTGAAAGTATCTGAATTCAAGATATTTCCATTTTCTTCCACACAGCATGAATTTGAACCAGCAATAGCATACGTACAATTGTACTGTAATCAAGGTGAGGCTTCTTGGACATGCATTGAGACAAATAGCATCTGCCATAAACATTAATTAATTCTCACATTAGTGGGGTAAAAAAAGAGCAAAATTGTTTTAGATAATATAAAGGAAGCATTTTATCTCCACCTTGTCATTTTCTAGCTTTCAAAACAGGCTTGTGCTTCAGCATAGGAAAAACAGATAGGCAAAGCATCAAGTGCATAACCTTCACCCTCCCATGACACATCCACAAGTCTGAATAATGAAAACACATAGCAAATCTCTGGAAATTTATCAGCTCTACATGTGCTCATATGTGCTGTATTTACGCAGCTACAAGAAGAATGCAAACGGTGTCAAGATACAGGGCCAAACTTGCCCAAGGGCAGAATCTCAACTGACTGGACACTCCCCACCCCCCCTCCAAAAAAAACAAATGGACAGCACTCTGCAAAAGGAAACACAACCTGAAGACAAAGTTCTCATGAGCGTGTGGCAACTTCCTTAACATTCTAGGAAATAAGTGGATAAGCTCTTCCTTCCCAATAAAATATTTGTAGAAACTATGGGTGTAAAAATAAATAAACACCTAAAAAATCCAGTGGTCATATAGAATATTTTCCAGGTTTTATCACCCAGGTTTTATTATTTTTTCAGGATATAAGTGCTGCATTTTTCTTCCCAATTTTACCTGGAGATAGTATTTTTTAAGATGTGTCAGGCTGTGAAGCTCTGTCCTACAGGTAAACTGGCAGCACTGTCAAGAGCTATAAAAAACGCTCTGCAAAGTGCTGTAAATCTTAATTTTTAAATGCAACTGACTGAAGAGTGCATATATGTTGTGAGATCCAATACAGTGAATTGTTGTTAACAGGCTACTTATCAATGATGGTTTAATAGCACCAGTATTTTCTAAAGCATCTTAGTTCCTCTGATTGCTGAAATAATGGTGTCTTTATGCACCAGATTCCGAGTCAAGTAAATCCCTGGTGTGACTCAGATGTGAGGCTACAAGTTACAGACATTTCCCTATCTCTTCAAAAGATCTCTACAAGGGAAAATTAAGTAAATTTCTCACTCTAAAAGAAACCACACTATGCTCTCAAAACAAGAATGCAGCCTTGCAAGTAGATTGCTGCCTTTTTCATTCATGCCCAAAGGATATGTTAAGAACATGGGAAGACCTCTGCTGAGTCGCACTGCCAGCATTAATTGCTGTTTCATGAAGAAATATCAAAGAAGAAACTAGGGAGCAATTGAGAGAGAGATTCACTGACAATTTCTTGCCAGGAAAAGTACTTCAAAGAAAGCCAGTGGAGTATTATCAGCTGGGATAGAAAGGGGAAAAACATACACCACCTCAATGAATGTAGTGCATTCACCATGGGCACATTGACCGCTGATGTAAAACAATTCTAGTTTCAAATATCTGGAAATCTTTCCATTAATAATGCCCAGATTTACCTGTAAAAAGTTTGCTCAGGATGGTAATCATTCTAAGAAGTAAAATAGAATTGATACAAATGTCTCTTAGTATTTGTAAAATCAGGAAAGTTTCCTGTCACCCCATTTGATTTATGATTAATTTTAATGCATTTCTAAAGATAAGCAATATTTTTCTAAGTTCATCTAGAAAATATCATCAAAATAATGCAATCTCACAGCCCTATTGTTAATATTTTATTTTTCACCCGGTTATCTTACTTGCATTTCTGCACCTTAGGAAGCATTTTTTTCCTGTCATCTCCTGCCTGCAAATGAGTCTGACTTGACCGTAACCATTTTCTCCTCTTGGAACAGACTGTATTGTTGCTCAACCTGAAGGCATCTTTTAATAAATAAACTTTGAACTAGTCTATTTTAGCTTTTTACATTAAAAAGCAGTACATAGAATATAACAATACCAGTCATTTAAGAAATTAACAGAAAATAATTATCCTAATTCAAAAGTAATGGAGCCCTTTGAAAACAAATGTAGTTTATTACTAACTGTGAAAGCCTATAATATCGGCTCATTAAATAGCAACTTGGCAACTTCTGGATTAGGCAGAAATAATAATCTACTGTAGCCACAGAAATTTTACACATTTACTAAAACCACCTCTAAGTATGTTTGCAATGCCGTAATCCAGAAATTTTGCAGGCTGTGAGATGAGGTTTTTACTGTACCACTTCAGTTGAGGTGAGAAGATCTGCTGCTGCCTTTAGCCCTGCCTTTCTCCTGCTGCCCTTCCTGCATGCGGCTGTGATCCAAACGGGGGCAGAGGTACAACTGCAACCAGGGCTTTATTTTGGTACTCGGTTCTGCATGCAGGCAGAGAAGGGATTAGTACTATCCAGGACTATTCAGACACACACAAGAGACAACATATTTTCCCTTCCTTCTGGTATCAGCCCTAAAGCGTTACCAGAAGCAATACAGATATTAGGCACTAAGACCATTGAGGCAGTCTCATGTCCAGGATGCTCTTGGCCCTGAAGATCCTGTGTCCAGCTGCTGGGAGAGAAGAGGGGTGTGGGTTGCACAGACATCTATAATGCTGGTATGCTGCAGCATTTTATTTTACATCCTGTTTATCCTGGCCTTAATTTTAGCTGGGTAATGATGCAAGAGATCATCTGATGAAGCAGGAACTCTAAACACGCAACCAAATTTCCAGGCAAAGCAGGTTTTCCTTTTTCTCCTTGCAGCTCAAGAGCCCCTTCTGCTTTAACCTGGTAATCACACACCACAATATGAAGAACATTATGGCATAGACAGATGACCTTCTACTGCCGTCTTTCCTCCAGGATCTTCCAGCAAGTTCTTATTTTCTGTTGCCAACACAACCACAAATTATAGAAGACCTTGACTTCTTCAGGCTATATATCAAAGTACCTAATATCGCATCTTTATTGTATTGTTTTTTCTTTAGTATAAATCACATAGTACATCTTTACTGACTAAAAAGTTGAGCAGAAAGAGGAGGAGAGCTGGAGAAAGTTATGGAATTCACGACTATAGGGGTAAAACTCACAGCTTCCTTTCAAGAAAGTCAGAGAGAAGGCATTTCTCTCTTGCTTGCTCTCCTCTTTTCTCATACAGAAAAATGATGTATTTGCAGGATGCAAGTATCTCTTCTCTTTGCACAAAACCAAAGGTGGTTTGAGGAGTTGAGGACTTTGCAAGTAAAAAGCACCAGAGGCTGCAACACAAGCCATGCTTAACACAGGAAAGATAATAACAGACTACGCTGAGCAGGACGGGGTGATAAAGGAGCAGAACTGCCACTGGCATTGTAAAGCCTGCAGACAGCTGTTTGCGTGCAAGGGCCAGGAGGCAGCGGGACACAGCACTGCAGATGCTTGTCCTGGTCAAGACCCAGCCTGTTAGGACGGCTTCCCTTGCTGCTAGCAATCCTCGCAGCCCTGGGACAATTGTTGTTCAGGGAGAGGCAGCTGAGGCAATCCCCCAAGCCCCATTCTGCCGCAGGCTGTGCGTAACTGCAGCGCCAGTGCGAGGTCACGTACGAGGGCATTGCACCACAGGATTTATGTTCTCTGAGCTGCCTGTCATTTTGACTTTTAATAAAGTATTTTCCTGTTCAGTCTCTCAGAAGAGAAGTGTTTGAGAAAGAATAAAGAAATTTCAAACCAAAGGGTTTAATAAAGTCTCAAAATAAGAACATATAAAACTGCTTGTCTCAAATGCAAATACAGCACACCAGGGCTGTGCTCCATGTCCATGGTCACAACCACCTTCGCAAT
This sequence comes from Fulmarus glacialis, assembly GCF_000690835.1. Taxonomy (NCBI): domain Eukaryota; kingdom Metazoa; phylum Chordata; class Aves; order Procellariiformes; family Procellariidae; genus Fulmarus; species Fulmarus glacialis. Next base: position 31,659 of record NW_009215468.1, read on the forward strand.
ACAGTTTCTTCACACTAAAGATATAGGTATGCAAGCCATTTTCAGATCTTTTGGACCATGCCCAAGTAACCATAGGTGCACTTTCTGGTTATTTAAGTGTTTTATTTTCCTTCTTTTGCCCTTTATCATCACAGCATGTGACAATCCCAGAAATGGCGATGTAATTGATGGTGTCTAACAGGCTTTTTGGCTTCCAGACACAAAGTTTACAATTCTGCTATCATACTGTAACTTGCACACATATGATTACAGCTTTTCAGAGAGCAACTCATAGTATTAGTAAGAGGCGAAAGATAATAGGCAGTGTTTCCCAAAATAGCAGCCACACTGGTATTCACTTTACTGGTGGGAAGACAGGCTGCAGACAGAAATCTAGAGCATTACAGACTGAAGGAAATGGCTTGGCTGCACTGATGGGTTAAGCTCACATCTGCTAGAGTATGGAAAGAGTAGAATACCTTTCCACTTTATATTAGGAAGCAATTAAATCGAAGGCATGCAGTTGAATGCAGCTCTGAGGACCATGAGATATATTCCCTCATACACCTCACTCTTTCACAGAAGAGAACGCAATGCCCGTTTGAACAAAACAGCTCTAATACAGCTTTTTATACAGGAATTTCATACCTTGACTAGTCTAACCCGGGCACTAATTTGCCAGATTACTCTGCTGTGAACAGCTTCTACTCCCTAAGTATATTCTAAGTGCATCTGACTGAAACCAAAGGGACACAGTATGATTTCTTCTTTCATCTTAATAGAAGTAGACCATTCTCCAGGAGAAATTCTGCTTCTAAAACAGGCTCTGATGAAAGGCCAATGCCAAAAGCAGGCTCTAGTACTGGTCATATAACTCTCTCTCTAAGTACCATTATTTCTGCCAAGTCTAATGAAACAGAAGACAAACGCTGCAGCATGTGCTTCCCAGGACTGTGCACTACATTGTACATGAAGGAAAAGAACTTGGAAGCACATGTGTAACTGCACCATGCAATGACATCTGCCTTAACGCTTATCTGTTGTCAATTATATAACATAATAAAACAAAGATAAAATAACATCTGTGACTGCTACAACAGGAATCCAGCATTTGGGAAGTCTTAAGGACTTTGTTTTATTTTCTATGAGGTCAGCAGTAATATTGTTATTGACATTAGCGGACATACAACTGAGGACAAAAGCCTATTTCAAACTTCAAAATAGCTGCTGACTGAGGTGGAAGAAAGATGAATTGTTGAAGAGGCCTTTATTGTAATGGTGGGGCATTTTCTTGGGGTGATTAACCAGAGCATAATAGGCATAAAGGGAGTAAGTTAACACAGCTTATAAAATGATTACAGATTATTTAGTTCAGTGTGAAGTATTTTAGCTACATGATGTTGCTTTTCAAGATCAGAGCGTAAGGGGCTCTGCTGCTTCTTCAGTTAACCAGAGCATTACCTGACTAGCATAGTGGGCTGCCCAGTACCAATGTCCTTCTAGAGTTTGAATGCTACAGTAGATATATCTATCCCCTTGGATTTTTACAAAGATTCTTTAAATTACAAAATACACTCAAATCTGTGTGCAATCTACAGACACAAATTTGGATCTGCAACTGCTGCTCCATTGACAATTTACTCTGAAGTGCCATACGCTAGTTTTGTTGAAGTTAATGAGAATTTTCAATTAATTTAATAAGACCTGAATTTGTCTTCCATGTGTTGTTCTAACCTAATGTAGCAAATATATTAACTACCTGACTGTCCCAAGATATCACCTACTAAACGTGTTTGGAAAGATGAGGATGGACAGACATTTTGGGGACTAATTTGTGACTGCTTTGTACCACTTTCGGAAAACAGTGTAATTCCTCTTGCTTCAAAGACGTTCTACTGAGCTGAATGGAAGATAAGTTTTTGGTGGGTTTTTTTTTAAAGAAGAAAAGAATACTTTCACTTATTTCATATTTTGAGTCAGGCTTGTAGTGCTGCTTAAACACCGTCTGCAGAGCAACCAAAGTTTCAATTATCACTTTTTTTGCTGAACTGACTTACATTTGCACACAATTGTTAAGCCTTGCCCAAACATCACTTTATCCAGCAGATTCACAGAATTTCACATTAAAGGAAATGTGATAACCTGTCTGATTTTATTTTATTCTACTTTTTAAAAACAGGAACCAGAAACTACAGACTGAGAGGGAACCTCACCTCACATTTAGTGGATTTTCGTCTCTTGATGCTTTTGACTTTTTTGACCACTTTGAATTATTTTCTCCAAATTCCAGTGGGGGGGCATTTCTATCTTGACAGCATTAGAAATTAAAGTGCTCTTTATTTAAGGAAAGAGCAGCAGAAAAACAAGTTTACTTACCAAAATATCTTTACTTAGAGATCACATATTTAGAATTAGAAGATAATTCAATTTACTTCCATTAAATTTTTGGCAACTTAACAGAGGGAGCTAAAAAAGGGTGACAGTTAGGATCAGTTACGGTATAACTTTTGCCAAGCCCCATCGAAACAATTGCAATTATATCCACCATACACCAAATATAAAACCAATTAACGGACAGTTAACAAAACACTTGCACTTCAGCTTATGCTGTCACTGGTCAGATTTAGACAGAATGATTCATAGTTTAGGAAGAGGGTTAGCATTTTTTTCCACTCTGCCCCTCATTCAATTTCATTCAATGAGTATTATATCTCTCTAGAGCTATCCAAATTACCGTCTGAAGTACCAGCACTTACTGTCTCTATAGGTCTAACCCTGCATACTCCCAGAAGATACGCAGATGCCATTGCAGTTAGACATGCAGATGTCTTTGAGCTTGGGATGAAGCTGCTGCCAGCTGTACTAGTTAACTATGAACATTACAGAGGAGTTAGCATCCTCCATGAAGCCTTGTACGTTATTAAATCTATAGTAATGTGATTATTGCAGTTGACTAGTACGTGGATTTTTCCTACCACTACATCAGTTTGTTTCAACCCGCGTTCTAGAAAATTAATTCTAAGCCTGCTGTCCTAAACTACACATGACTGTGGAATATACAGAATAAAACATACAGAAACCAGGAATGACAGTTTCAGTTGTGCTCACAATCAGCTTGCTCTTCTGACATTTGTTTTTAAGTGCTGTTATTATCCTTTAAAAAAACTGGTTGAGTCAGTGCGGAGTTTAAGCATACACCTGACTCTTAATGTGCCACATTCTTCTGTACTGCCTTCTGGAAGCCACACGTCCTACCACTAATGCTGTTCTCCTTGACAAATAATCTTTTGGACTTAGCAATACCTGCATTAGTATTTCTGCTTTACACAGCACTGCAACCCACAGAAACAAGAAACTACGCACTCTCAAGAGATTACAGCTGTTATGAATGCAAACATTGCATTTTCTCCACAATATGGGCTGCTGCAAACATCTTTAGACTACAGTTACACCAACAGGCAATACCGAGCTAAGCTATATGTAAACATGTAATTTAAAAAACCCCAACCATTCAGAAGTTTACAAGTATTAATCCTTTCATGATGCTGATTCCCTATAAAATATCATGTCAGACTGCTTTTATTCTTTGTCTTTAAGGATCTCAGTGAGAAATTTGCCAAGTTAGGTACATATCAAATGAAGCAGATCGCTGCCTTGATTTTCAGTGCTCAATTCCAGCTGATTGAATTGAAAGGCTTACAAAAATGCTTCTGAAAGTCCCAGTATGCCTGCCTGTGTCCTCTGACACTTCTGCTTTTGAAAACATGACCCACAATGATTGCTGGAGTGTCTAAAACCTTTCCTCAGGCACTGGTTTGAGGAACGCAGCCAAGATGCTCCACACTCTTCTCTCCTGTAACTTGACCAGAACACGGATCTCAATACAAGAATAAGGGATGAAAGTCTGCTTAATTTCAGCACCTCAACCACACATGAGAAAGTCCAACCTCAACCATGAGAAAGTCCATTTTTTCAACATGCCTTCACACATATTTTTGTGCGCCTCTGTGTGTGTGCATCACAGCTCTTTTTTCTGAAGGCTATGAGAAAGAAAGAGAGAAAGAATCATTTGTATGACACATTACAATCATATTAGTCAGCATGTTTCTGAAAGGCACTTGGATACCATAAGAGGAGGCATGGAATAAGAACAGAAGGGAGGCTTTAAAGTCTACAACAGACTCATAGCATGAATAAAAGAGAGTTCAGTCCTCAAGTAAAGTAAACCTGTGGTAATTTTGATAGAACAGCAAACTCTTACGGAAAACATCTCAAGCCTAATATTTCCAGTTGAATGCATAATAAAAAGAAAGATGGCCCAAAGGTATATTTCTGTCTCTTTATCTTGTTCACTAGTGTAGAAAATGTAATACCTCCATGATTCACAAGCTCCTTCATAAATTGATCATATTGATAGTTGAACGGTAGCTTGGTCTTACTAACCTAGTAGAAAACTATCCAAAAATGTCTTCTATATTTCTCCTAAACTCTGACTTAAATGTATTCATAAGTAGTACATATGTATTTATATGCAAATACTATTCTTTAGCTTAAATAAGAGGTCTTCTCTTCTATGTTATTTACTCTGCTAATCATGCATGAAGATGAATTAGCTCAGCCTTTCGTTTTAGAAGGCTAAATAAGCCAAGGCCTCTTAGTCTTCTCTCTTTTGACAGCTCTCTATTTAATTTTGCTTTTCCTTCAGCGCCTATTCCAGTTTTAGTTAATCCCTCCAGAAGACGGAAGACCAAAGCTCTGTGCAGCACTGCAGAAAAAAAGTCTTACCAGTTCTCTGCACAATGTAATTAATTTCCATTTACCAGAAGTGCCTCAGATACCACACTTTATGATCACGTCACCATTGGAGCATATTTGTTTCTGTGACTTTTCTGAAATTTCCTTCATGAACCATGGCAGATTAACTGAAACCAAAACTTAACATATAGCACTGGGTTTCTGTTCTGAGCTGCCTGGTTTACTTACAAATCAAACTGGGCTTTGTGTCCCAGTGAGATGGCATTGCCATGTTTTCAAGTCAAGTCAAGTCAAAAAAAAAAAAAAAGTTAAACAAGCAAGGTAAAACAAAATAGATTTTTCCAAGGAGCTTGAATGCCAGACTCTGAAAGCTCTGATAATCTGGCAGTCACTAACTTTTTGCTCAGAATAGATAGGGAAATCTTTGTTTAAATGTCATAACACACTGTGGTGAACTTCTGTCTTATAATGGCTCTGAACACAAGCTACCATCATTTCTCAGACTCTCCATTACATTTGCTTAAGTCTTTCTTAACTTTTCAGATATTCAAATAATCAATGATATATAACCTCAACTTCAGATCACAAGAAATTAAAAGCTTGAACACTACCTAGCAGACCTAGTACTTTGAGCAATTCATCTGGCTAATTAGAAATAAACTTGCTTTTAATTTACCTGTACTAGAACGAGACAGGACATAGCAGAATGTATTACAACTCTCAGTACTATCAGCCAGCATTGTTCAGTCCCAAAAGAACTGAAGGCTTTAAGATGGGAGGATTATTCAAAGAGATTATACACTATATTCCTACATGTTGCATAATTCATCGGAATTAATTCTACATATATTAACAGCTTTTTTCTCCTTCGCACAAGTCCCAAAGATCAGTTTATAAGAATATGAAGTGATTCAGATGTCCTTACCATATTTTTCAGGTGCGTTTTTTTTTTTTTTTTTTAAACACCACCTTCAGAATGGCCATAAAAAACGAAAATGTATAACAAAACAAAAAACCAAATAGTGGTGTTAACAGCAGTCTACTTGAGAAAGTGAAAGGGCCTCATGTTGGACAAATCCTGATTTCTTGGATGTCCGAAGTCCATCTTTTCAAAAAAAAGGTCACAAATAATTTTTATTGCTGCGTTCTCCTCCAAGAAAACAAGCTATCAACATAATTCACTCCACAAGAACAGTTTAATACACTTAAAAGAGCAAAGCACTACATTTCTCAGATGGTTGGAACTAAGCCAAAGCAAAGAAAACACAAATTGTGCTTCCAATGTTCAAAAGCACTATTAGATTATCAGGGCTGATACAGGAAACTAGCCATGCCAACAGGTTTGTCTTATCTAATATTTCCTGAACAAAGTGCAGTCCTCTTATTCTTTGATGATTCCTGAACACTGTGCTTAGGCTATTAAACTAAGCTAAAAATGCTTTTGGACAAAGATCTTTAATATTTATGAACACGCTTGTTCAACATATTACATGTTGATCAGCTGAAATCAAGAAAGCTCAAGTGATGGGTTCTTCTAGTAAGTGCCACCTTATTCTGTCCCGTCTCTCACAAAACATAACCTCTCTCCAGAGATACTGTCCGTCTCTTTCTAGAGGTGATCAGCATGGTCCTTCTGCAGTTTACCCACATGTAAGTCACAACACAATATGCTCACTGTGTCACAACTTTAATTTAGATGCCTTCACTCTCTCCCTATTGCATATGTCAGTTGGTAGGCCTAGACTCTTCCACCTTGCTCAGGTAAGATCCTTTATGATCTGATTCTTCTTGGCCTGAATCAGGAAAAATTCCTGTTCACTATTCCTGAAAATAAGACAGGGCCCGCAGATACTGTACTTGAAAAAAGACCTTCTCTCTGGAACACAAAGATTTTTAAAGATGCTGAAAGTGTTTCACCAGGATAATATATTAGTTATTTGCTCAATGAGGATTAAAACAGTAAGTGGCCTATGCAGCTTAGTCCAGAACCTCAGAAATATTTAGAAGAGTCAGTGTTTAGCATCCCTAACTCCCACTGAAATGAGGAATGCGTTTAATGATTCAGGCTGTAAGTTCTTATTTAAATATTGTCCTTTCATTGCAAGTGTAGCTGAGATAAAGTCAGAGTCAAAGAATTGCTGCAACAGTTTTTCAGCAATTTGTCAGAAAAACATTTCCAGAAGTTTTGGCTGGCTCTCTCTTCTCCTGGATTAAGAGGCACTTTTAAGCTTTCTCTCTCTTTCAGTCCTAAGCCTTATGATCTTGTTAGCCCACCTGGATCGAGGTTGACATTTCCTCCTCATTAGCACTCCCACTACTCTCACGGGGCCTCCCATTTCTCTTGGTGACATCTCGTCTTTGAAACTGTTCTGTGTCTTTCTCGTTTTTTTCCTAACAGCTTTGTCTGCAAATCTGACTGGGCCTGCTGAATAATATCAAGCAGGTAAAGTAATACTAAATAGCAGTGATACAACAGCAGCAACAAAAAGATATATTTTTTATTCAATATGCATTGCTTAAAGCAAAGGTGGCCACTGTCTCTTGTAAGTTCTGAGAGTGCAGCTGAGAAAGATGGCAGTGTATCAAATGTAAGAACAGAAGAATGTATTAAAAGTAGTGTTCTCAATTTTGATATAAAATTAGGATTGATCTCACTGTCCTTCTGTCACTTCATTCAATGAAAGTCCACATGTCTATGCCAATTATTCCATTGCTGACTTGCTACGTACAAATATAACTGATTTCTGAACTTTTATTTTTGGTAAATTGGATTAATTTTAATAAAAATCATAATTAAAAATAATCATTCTTTGTTGCTAACATCAAAATGTAGATACAGGACATACATACATACATATGATTGATTCCTGGTAACATAGAGGTGCATGAAAGTAGTCACCCTTTCCTCTTTCAGAGAAGGACTCGGTTTAGCTCTGGTTCCTGTCAGTCATCCTCACGTGTAAACAGCCCAGCCGGTCTCAGCCTCCAGTGAAGCCTCTGACCATGACGCATTGATAGATGGCTGCCCCTGCCTGCCATTTATATAGCACAACTCCTGCCATGTTTTCTTTTCATCCATCTTCCTCCCTCTTTTGCAGCTTATTCTTTATTTTCTGTTTTTATTCTTTCGCTCCTTCTCACTTATTTCCTCCTCTCACTATTTTTTCCTAGTGTTTGTATGCCTCTGGTTCATTTTCTCCACTAAGGAAGAAAAATGCTCCTTGGCATGGGGTCCTCCTGATGACTTCAACAAGCCACATTGGAAACTTTTTTGGAACTTAAAACTGAGTGTTCTTGGTGGAAAAAGAAGCTCAAAAAAAGAAGTAAGTACTGGTCTTCCTTCTTCTCTTACTTCTTCACAAAAAGAAGCAGGTCTTTTTGTGTCCAGCTGGAATAAAAAACCACCACTAAAGGACAATACAGGTGTAAGTCATGAGCACTATTGAGACAACTAAGACAAAATAAGGCAATGGATTAACGTGAAAAAAGACTGCATAGGATTAAGCAACTTAATCTCCAAACTCTTATCCACTCTGATGCAGTTTATACCTTAACAGAGGCAAGTAATTTGCTTAAAAGAAAAGATCTATCATAATTGCAAACACTTGTTCTCATTTTAGGAAGGGTCATTATGACTTGTATTTCTCAGATATTAGATACTGCAAAGAAGCTCACGCGTGCACACAGACGCACACGCGCTGAGGAGTACCTCAGGCTGTGGAGAGGTGATGAACACTCCCACTCTTAACAACACTCTCTCTTTACCTGAGAAAGTAAGAGTACTCTGCATACACCTAGATGAAACTTTAATTTAGCTTGTCAAACACCATTTAACAAGCTTTTGTTAGCTGTAAAGTATGTAAAGTCAAATAAAGAACATGTAGAAAAATATTGAACAAAATAAATAAGTTTAATTATTGGAACAGGTTCTGGAAACATGCCTTGACCATTTCCCCTCAACCAACAGTGAAAGAAATGTGAAAAAAAAAACAAAACCATTTACTGCCTACAAAGACCACCCCATGATGAAAGATTAAAGCTGTGTTGATCATTATGCCCTTAAAACCAATTTTTTTTCTCCTGATAAGACTTAAAAACCTGTGACAGTGCATGAACGTAGAATATTCTCAAAAATTCAAACATATTTACTCTGCTGAAAAACGCAGAGTAGTGACGTTAAAAGCTTTGCAAAATATGGTTGATAAAATATTTATACAGTGCATACTTAGAACAGAAATATTAAGTGTCCCAATCTCATTTTACAAGGAGTATAAACCATGGCACAGATCTGATTAAGTGCTATATAAGTTCTCTGATCAAATACAGATAAGCAATGCATTCTGATTTTGTAATACATGTTGTTGGTCCACATCATGTAATAATTCTAAAAACTTTTGGTTTGAGGAGTAAACAACAAGTCAGCAAGCTTTTCTGAACTAAGAAAGAGAGGTTAATTTTATCAAAATTTGTTGCTCACAGCTACTGACCACTGTTAAACTAGCTACTAAGGACCCCAAGGTGTGAAAAGTCCTACTCCAGACCTAAATGGCATCTGCCACCAAGAATTCAGGCTTCTTCTCACGTGAAGACATGGCCTTAGGATTTGCTGAACTTGTTAAATGACTTTGTTCATGGAGTGTAGCCTTGGTGTAAACCTTTGGAAGATGGTAATTATAGAGATAATATTAAGCTTGATTTGTAACAGAGAATCATAAAAAACCCCCAGTGAATCTTGCTGTCAACCACAGCCTCAGCTGTACGATAAAATACATAAATATCATAACATTCCTGTTGCAATCCCTAGGTCATTTAAGTAGGTTTAATAGTAACAAGGCTTTTTTTAAGGGAAAATGTTGTTTTTTTCTGCCGTTGTGAACTAAAGTAAATACCTGGATAAAACAAATATCTGTAAAATAATCAACAAAATATAACACAAAAATTAAACAGTTAAAAATATTTCTGTATTTTCTGAAGTGTTCAGAAAAATGTGTGTTTCTTTTTAGACATGTCAGATGTAAAAAATATTTTATATAACAGAATTTTTCAGATTTCAGCCATATATAGGGGGAGAATGAGAGAAAGGGAGGAGGGGAGAGAGAGAGGGTGGGAGGGAGAGGGAAAGGTGGAGAGGCAGGAAGAGAGAATCTTTGCATCTAGATCAGCTCCGAAAGTAAAATGTTTTCATTCTGATTTTTGAAATAGAAGGAGTTTAACAGGGAATGGAAACATCCTTTCCTTGAAATTTCCAGGATAAACTAATTAGTTAGACGTAGGAAATTAGGAAACATAAGTATATGTCCCACCGGCACAAAAGTTTCTTGTTACTACATTAGAGAATGTGAAAATAGGATCTCTGTAATGTTACCATGTTTAACAAGACTCACGGATCATGTGTGATTAAATGCAGGTGTCACAAAATAATACCTGTAATGCTGCCAACTTCAGTGAGGCTCAAGCATGACAGTGTTTGAATGCTGGTCACATAAAATAACCTCTGGATTCTAAAAACCCACAGAACAGATTTGCATTTCAAGTGCACACACTCAAATACATACACATATTCAGATTATAACCGCTGGAGATTAACTAGCAGGAAATTCTTATGTTCTTTAACAAGGCTTAGAAGGTTGCAAAGTAGGCATAAATGTGAACAGAAATGTCTCACGAAATCAGAGCCTTTACTAACAGGTAGGAGTGGTGACGTTGCTCCTCACATGCAGGACGGCTGCTGGAGGAAGCTCTGTAGTTCATCCCACAGCACTAATAATTAAAGATATTCCCGCACTTAAACAGCACATGTTCTCTAAACATCACACTATCTTTATTGAACATTTGGGGGACTTATAAGAAAATAAATAAGAGGACTATTTCCCTTCCCTCTTTCTTTCAATCACTTGAAGTGCTGTCAGTAAGTGAAAATAAGCAGAGCAGAGCACTGCTGCATGACCTGAACTCGCCGAGGGACAGCGAGGCAGGGGAATAACTGCTTCCTGCGGCACACACAAAGCAGAGCTGGGTGCCAAAAATATAGCTCCTCACATCAGCTGCTGCTGAGAAAGACCCGTTCATTCACAAGGGTGGGCTGAGAATGAAACATTATCAACTTCTGTTAGTGTTGTTTTCAGAATAGTTGCTCATGCTGTATCATAGAAAAATGACAGTTTCAGAAATAGAATAAAATAAAATAAATAAAATGAAATAAAATGAAATCTCCTTTACCTTTCTTGCATTTTAAAAAATATTCTGCTTCAAAGTTCTGACAGCTCAAGCTACTTTTTCTAACATTTAGAATGCCAGGTGCCACACCAAGATATCAGCAAGTTTGTAAAATCCTGTTTGTCTATAATGAAAACATCCCTTTTGTGTCAGTTTAAGAGCTCAAGGCGCTTTTTCTTTTTCCTGATAAAGTCATGCTGACATACTGAATGCACACATCCTGCAGTCTTTCTTGGCCCAATAACGGAAGCCTGTCTAGCTGAACCTGATGCTTTTCATTTACTTTTTACATGTACTCTAAACCACTGATGCCTTTTCTTTTCTATTCTTCTTCTTTCCCGACCTACTTTTTAAACATAAGGCTTTGGGAATACTATTACACTTACATTTGCCTACTGGATATCTGGACTTCTGCTAAAGTGATCTGTTCGTTCCTACCATGGCATATGTGCCTGTTTTCAGAGGAATAATAAACTAGCATGTTAGGTTATTCACTGCCAACATGAAAAAGCTAACCTTAAATATTTCAAGACAATGCCACAAATTAATGCATTTGTTGAAGGTTTCTTAAAAGAGCTGACATTTTCAGAAGCTTCATTTTGACTTACAAGTTGAGCAGGTTTGCCAGGAGTACTAGCAAGCATATTGACAAAACATAAAATTTTGTCAGCTGTCATGAATTTAGTCCTTTGACCTTTGAAATCCAGTGAGAAATCTAGCAAAATGCACTACATTACTGAATTTATTTGAATCAGAAATACAATACAAATAACCTGTCAATTAATTTGGCTTACAGTCCTAACTTGAACTTGAATTTCCACAGCACTTTGGGTACCGATAGATGTTAAAAAAAAATAAATCTCTCTCTTTGCCCGTTTACAGGCTTAGAAGTTGAAGAAGCAGTTTTATAGAAGCACAAATATTCTACTTCTTTACTCTCATCTTTCCTTAAGTTCTGTCTAGTTCACAGCTCAGCTGTTGAAGGAACCATGCAAAATCTTCTTGTGACTCACTTCAGTCACTTAGAAAAGAGTCTTCAGCAATCCCACTTCTGACGTATAACTTGTAGATGAAGTGGTTAACATATGTAACATATCTTTAAAGAAAATATGAAACTATAAATCAACACTAAAACCATGACTAGCTAATAATGAAAATAGAAACCTTATGCTCCAAGGACTACTCCCTGCAAAGACTTGAGCAGGTGCTTTGCTTTGCACATGAACTAGATTCATTAAAATTAATGGGACAAGTCACTGTATGTCAGAGTGTACAGATTTGAATCAAAATTACTGGAATCACCAAATTTAATCAAGAGTTAAATCAGTAAGCAGAACAGCTTGACGTAAATCTTCGAGTTTAATTTTGTTTTTCATTTGTAGGGTTTTTCTTTAAAGAAAAGTTGAGTCTCTTTGGCTGGTATAATTTTTCATCTCTTTTTGCAAGGAGCATTAGACACAATATACCCATAAGCAGTGACCAATATAATTAGGTCCCTTAGTACGAATTTATTCAAATTCTTAATTTTTACTTGTTATTAAGTATGAAAATAGTGAATAGAGTATTTCTTACTAATGGGGTAATGGTTAAATCTTGTTGGGTTTATGCACGTGTATAGAAAATTGTATCTCAGTTTAAGTAATCTGAAAAAAAAAATTAAACTACTTTAGTCGGAGAGTAATCTCACTTAACTTCATCTATCTAAAAGTTAAGCACCTAGTTTCAGCCAGTAACCGAGGCTCTGTTTGTAGTCAGTGGAGATAAAAGGCAATTTTGGTGAGTTATTCCTCTTTCTAATGATGAGATGACTTGCCATCTGTAATGGCTATCTTCTCCCACTGACTAAAGAGGGAAGGCAAACTTTTTGCTTGGAATTCAACAGCTAATGCTAGGTGGAATGATTCTCACTCCAATTATTTAATCTAAACATTTAAGTGCACTAGAGACATAAACAAAATTATCAATCCACCAAAACTTACACTATTAAATAAATCAAGTAATTTTAAATGCAAAAGATGTACTATCTATATCTCGCAATTCAAATAGATTTATTTTGGTTAGCACAGTCTTTAAAATTTTAGAACTAGTAAGCAGTACCCTCTCTCATATTGTATTTTAACTACAGACTGAAAATTTAAAATAAGACCAACTTTCAGGCTTTTCTAATTTCAAATTGTTTCTTAGCTTTTAGAGAACAAATCACTGAATAAAAGTCACTGAATAAACTGAAATAAAATACTTCCCATGAAGATTAGGATATTTCTGTCAGAAGCTAATTTTGCACTTCAGTAAAATTATGTTTCAGGTGGTTGGCCAATGATTTCCAGTGGTTCACTCAGATGCCTTTCTAAAAAGCATCTACCTCAAACACAGTATGCTTAAATATGTTTTTGTTGTTGTTGTTTTTCTTATTCCTTTTTTTTTTTTGTGCTGGGAATTGGCTCTAGGCAAAACAAATGTTCAGAAAGTACTCATGCATAGGACCATATCAGCTCATTATAATTTTATGGTTTGTCATTATCAGAAAGTAAGCCAGAGTTAAAATAAGCGTTTTGCAACCTTCACTACACAATGTTTCGTCTAGAGAACACATATTTCTTCAAATTTTTACATGTTTCTTGGGGACAAAAGTATTAGAGACAAACAAAAACAACAACAAAAAATTAGTAGATTTCTCGTAGAATATCCAAAGAAAGAAAAAACCTAAAGCATGTCTTTCACCTCTATTTCAGAACTTTAAAAGAAACAATTAAAGCAGTGTTTGTTAGTAATTGCTTATTACATTTCCTATGCTTGATGAAAACACTATAGGAGAAAAAAAAAAAAGAAATTGAGAATTCTGCCTGCTGGTGCTTCTATTAAGTAGAAAATCACATCTTCCCTGCCCCTGAGGTGTTCTGCTAACAACGTGCTGCTATAGACAATAAAGTGCTGTTTGGATGCTTGTTCTTTTCACAGCAAATTTACAGCTAAAAGGAAAACCAGACTTATAAAAAGCACACACCACCACAGCACTCACCTGAGACCTCTCTGTCTGTAACTGAGTTGTGCAAACACAGATATTTAAAAGCTCACAATCTCAGAGGACGCCCTTTTTGTAAGCCCAGTTAATAAAATGAAACTTTATGGTTGAAATATGCAAGATTCTTAGAGACCCTCTACGCACAGATAAAAATAAAAAAAAAAAGGAATGTATCTTTCTTTATGAAAAAGATGAAGAGAAATATCCTACTTGAGCAGGATAAGGCTGTAATAACATGTTTAGGATAAAGCAAAACTGATGCAGAGTACCTCAAATTGTGAATACTTCAGTTGAGAAGCTACTGCAGAAGTTATTTATTGTCAGCTCTATCTAGACAACACATGAAGAAGGATTCCTATCATAAAATTAATGTGTCACAACACCAGTTAGAAAATAACCTCTTTCTTGGCTTTGAGGTAGTCCATTTTGATCTATTATCCTGTTGTAGACACTGTGATAACACTAGAAAATGAAAATATAATAATGAGCATGACAACCTTGGATTATCCTTGGTGCCTTTCTCTGAACTTTTTCCAGTTCTACTACACCCTTTTTGGGACAGGGAGACCAGGACAGCACCAGTATTCAATGTACAACTGCCTTGTGTAATGTTACAATCGCACAGTTATGCTGTCATGTTTAGTTTTCTGTTATTTTCTTAATAAGCCCTACATTTCTATTTGGTTTTGGAGCACTCCTGTATATTTATCTGAAGCTTTCATAGAACTATCTACCGTAACTCTTAGATCTTAGTAATGGTCAGCAGCTCAAGGTCCATCATTCTATTTGTGAAGTTAGCATTGTTTTGTCACGCATAAGCATCACTTTACATTTATTTGTATTGAATTTCATCTACATCCCTGGTCTCTGCATGGCCAGAGATATCAAGCCTGTAGTTCCTGATATGTACCCAAGAGCCTGTTATAAAAAACAGCACTACATTTGCTTCCCTCCAGTCCTCATAGTCCAAGACAGTTTCAAGCAGGAGGTTAGGTACTCTCACTATACTTACCCGTAAGTTCTGAGAGAAGACTTTGCTGAACACTCTCTCATCCTTGAGACTTGCTACTTTTTGTCAATTTGTTCCATAACATCTTCTACAGTCTTTTTATTTTCAACAGATTCTCCACCACGTCCTCCACAAAGAAATCCACAAGATTTCATTCTTCTTCAATCACAAGATTTTCATCGTGAAAATCTCTACAGCTCCTTCTTTACAGTGAACATCAACACAAAGACATCTTTTAGCTTTTCTGTTAGGGTCTTATCTTCATCTCTTCCTCTATTCTAATTCTACTGGATCTGCAGGCACTCTTGCAGACTTGTTGCTTTTCGTGTGCTTGAGGAAAGCTTCACTACAATTTAGATTTCCTTTACTAATTGCTCCCCAAAAATCACGGGAAACAATGTCTACCAGAAACTAATGCGTCAATGTTTTCAAGAAGTCCAATGGAAAAAGCTTGTGAATGATTCACTACAGCATGAGTAGGAGTCATTTGACCTGATCAGAAACATGTCAGAGTTAAAATTCTAAATATAAGTTAGTCATCTACACTTCTGCTAAAATCAGGGTGTGTGGCAAGGGGAACTCCACAAAGTTTATCTGATCTGTTTTAGAACGGAGTACCTTGCTTCTGGAGGTACGTTGATCTCTCTATTCATTATGGAATATGGGAAACCATATTTTACACACAAAGCTGTGTAAAATGACCTACATATATAGTCTCACATCTAGAATATAAGAATTACTAATAAACTCAAAGGAATGTTTAAGTGCTCCCAGACAACATGAATTCACTAGGTAGTTGAAGGTTAGTGTCGGAGAGATGGTCAATAAATTAAAATTTTAGAGCAGAATATGTTTGAGCAAAAAGGAAGCTCACATTTGTGAAAGCCTTATGATTAGTGCCCATATTTATCATGGGAGAAACCTTGGCCCCATATTCTTAAATTATATGAAACCTGATTTCCAAAGTGATGCTCATTGACCCTCCATTGCAGTAGCTCATGAATCGTAAGTTTTATTCTAACAGTACTGTCAGGTTTATGTACATATGTGAACACTGCGAAGTCCAGCCATGGAAGATCTTCAGTAAGAGCCATTACCTTTTCAAATGCCATAATCTTTTAACACTGAGGTAACAAAGAGACATATCATTACGTGTGCTATACAACTGCACTTGAGAGTAGTTACTGCAATGACTCAGAGGATTTTAAGTATATTATTTAATTTCAAGGAGAATTCTCCGTCTAATGCCCATGCAGCATTGTACAAAAAACAACACTTGAATTGAGAGAACACCATTAAATTGATTGCACACATAGTGGCTTCAACTGTGAAACCATTTAAGTGTAAGAGTTGAACAGTCAATGGGTAACTTCATAAATGGAAATCCATAGGCATAAATGTTATGGCTCTTCTAATTATCTGCACATGACAATTTCAGGAATCCTTCCAAGGAAGATAAAATAAAACCCTTTGTGCAGAATGAAAACTGGATGGTGTCAGATGCAAAACATTTCATGTAAGAGACAGTACTAACCCAGCAGTTCCTAGAAAATCACTAGATGAGGAGGAACCTTTGTTCCCTAATCCCCTTTAAGCAATCTCTGCAAGCTCTGAACTGCCTTTCTGCATGCTGCAGACTGCTCTGAGAAAATGCAGCTCTCCCTCTGTCAATCAGTGAAGAGAAGTTGTGGGGCAGTGATACAGCAAAAGGAAGAGGGGCAACTCCATGGCTAGAGTCTCTTATCTACATTCCTGCCTCCCTTGATCTATCAACGACATAGATGCCTCTTAAAAATAATGTTTCCCCTTTCACTGAAGGAGACTGGGGAGTCATTTTCCCTAGCAAACAAGTGACCCAAGACTGCCTAAGATTACCAGGAACTTCTTTCCCATGCAAATCTAAAGCCCTCTCTGCTGCTGTTACAGAGCCATGCCTACGCCCTTCCTTTTTTTTTTTTTCTTCCCCCTAAATAATTTATTCTTTGAAGGGAGCAAATAGCAAACTGTTTGCCCTTCACAGGGACTGCCACCTTTGACAATTCAACCAAGTTAGAGGATGTGAGCAATTAGTGCCAGGTACGTGCAAAGGTTTGGATGTGGTTTCAGGCACTGAAGGTGACACCTCCATTAGGAAAGCACGCCTGGAAGTTGCAGGCTGGGTTCACCGAGTACCAGGTATGCTTGTCTGTCACTAGCTGGTGACTCATCCCATCCTAATGCAAGTATCTGAAGTAAGCTCGCTTTCTCCCCATTAGCTTAAGACAGAGCCTCCCTCATCAGTATAAACTTAAGCTGTGGTCAAATAAACACAGTAACCACTTTGCATTTTACTGTGATTATTTCAAGAAACAGTGTCCACCAACAGAAGCAAGACGGATTTAAAAAAATATTCATCCAAAAGATGAGTGAATGTTTGAAAGTTAGTAAGAACATCTTAAGTGCAACTTAAAAAAAAAAAAAAAAAAAATTAGCAGGAGGAGAAATAGGTCTATACAAGAATTATAAACATGAAAATACTCGGGCATAGAAAGAGTAAAACAAAACCAAACCACATGGAGGGAAATAATGCATCTTTCAGGTTTTCTAACCAGCTCTAATTATCAACAATAATTAGTCCCTATTCAGAGGCAGAAAACTAAGACCTGCCTTGGTGATGGGAACTGGAAATGCTATTACCTGACATCTGCAGTAAACCCAATCCTGAATCAACCATGCTAACTCCAGGGCTGACACGAGAGCCTGCTTGGTCTTGAGTTCTCCAGCTTAAGACTTCACCACAACTCTGAGCGAAGGATCCAGCCAGAGTGCCCAAGAGATATTTGTTCTCTTTTCAGGAAAAAAACCAACGTTTACAATATGTAACTTGGAGTTCCCTTGACAACAGCTCTGAGACCTTCCCAACGTTCCCTGGCACCTATCCACTGCACACAGCTTTTAGCAACAGCAAGGCTGATAAGTCATCTCGTTGCATTTTTTCTATTTTCTTTAGAGTGAAATTGTATTTTCCAATGACAGCAAGAGAACTAAATGCAAATATACATTTTATTAAAACGCTCATATTTTAAAAAAATAAAAGTAAAGGGAAGTAGTTTCTAAGCCATTAATATTGCAGATTTCTGGGCATCAAAGTGAAAGAAACATGTTGGGTAACTATACTTCATTACCTAATGTTACCTAAGGTGATGAACATTGCCAGGCCTCTTCCTACATTACTATTTGCAGTCACCCTGACCCAGCGCTATGGACATCTAAAGGTCTGATCTTCATGGCATATGCAGGACCCAAGCATTAAAAACTAGGGTATCCATTTACCTGTCTTGGAGCTACACAATCTACTCTTCAGTTTGAAACACAAATGCAACGATAAAACTTCTGTGCTTGATACTAATAAATAAATAAATAAATAGATAAATAAATACTTAACACAAGAGAAGGCTTCTGAACTATTAATCTATACCGTTTAAGCATTCCTATATGCTGCCAAGGTTAACATCTGAATGGATTATCTGCCACATACATCTCAGCATGGATACAGTATTTTTATAATACAAAGGTGATGTTTACATAAATGTGCCACCCTCATTCCTTTTCTCCCAGGCTCTGCTTTTTTCAGTTTGGTTACTGCAATCCAAACTATAAAAAACCCCTGTTTCCAGGAATATTACTTTGAGATTTATCAAGTGATAACATGGCCCAGGGTATTTTTAAAAATGTGAAAAATATAATTGCCTTTATTAAGAAGGTTCTAAAACCAGTCACAGTTTTACGGTCCAAATTTTATTAAAGTTGAATTTAGAATCTAGAATCACAATTTTGATGCCTGGGGGTAAGCTCTGATTTCACTCACACATCAGTTTAAAAGTATTTTTTTCAAGATTCTATGTTATCTTCATTTCTAGGTCAATCCTTAAAAAGGCTGGAAATTGTATTTCTGGCACTGATTTGAATACTTTGTATAACAATAACAATAATAATAATAATCATAGATAGGAAAACATTAGCATCTGAATGTACGGGTTAATGGTGCATGTGAGCCGACCTGGGTAAAATGTCTACCCAGAAAATAAATTCTGAGCATAAAGATTTTTTTTCTTCAGTTGTGCAACGTGATCACTTTAATCTAGCCAGCCTGGTTGCCAAAGACAAGGTAGCTCCAGAGCTGTGCTTGGGATCGATGTGTTCTTGGATCCGAAAGCATTTGCTGCACTTGCGCTTCTGCTGGCGTGGCGGCTAGTGAGATTAAATTAAAGTTGTGCATGCCCGTGCATAGGGCAGTCATCTTCATCTTCTGCTTAGACATATGCAAAGCCTAATGCAGGGGGTTTAATTGATGCGTAATGTTGGGTGATTAATTTCAGCCACATGTAAACAACATAGCAGGAAGGATTCAAATACAAAAGATAAGTAGAAGATACTTAACATCAAGTATGTTAGAAAAATGTTGTGGAACTTGCTATTTGCAAAGCAATGCAAAACACTCAGAGGAAATATTTATAGATGTTTGAGATTATTAATTGTCATATACTTCACTTCCTCAGGGAACAGAGTACATATTAACAAAATTCTTTTATTATTAAATCAGAAGACAGATTTTGAACAGGACATGCACATCATGAGGGACTCTGTTGGCAATATGCTAAGAACAATAGCCAGCATTATGAAGAAAACATTCTTGCTTAAAATGCAAAGTAAGTGGTAGCAAAAACTATAGCATATTGCAAACGACAAACACACCACATAAAACACTTAAAAATACAGCTACCTCCTGTTCTCTGACACTGCACAGAAAACCACAAATTATATAAAAAACACATTTATTTTAAAAATAAAGGAATAAAAAGAAAAAGAACCAATCAACAAATTATTTTTCTGCTAACAGAATACAGAGCTCGCATTCCGACTTCATCATCTGAAGCATTAAGCTTTCATCAGGAAAGTAAATAATGTTCATATGACATATCCACCTCAGGATGAGACTACAGACATCCAAGGGTGACAATGAGACAAGAAATTATTTTTTTCCTTACGATTGGAAAGTTTCAGGAAACTTGTTCTGAGCAGACTGCTCAATTCTGTAACTCTAGCATTGCCCCTTTTGCAACAGGCTCCTCATCAGGCTGAGCAAATAAGACAGCTTGAATCAGGAGTTCACGTTCCTTTTAACAAGCATCTACACGCAAGACAATGTGGTTTTAACTATCTTAAGCTAGTGAACATAACTGACATGAGAACAGCAGTGTCTATCACTAGCTACCCCTCTGCTTCCAGCACTGAACTTGGGGAAAGGGAAAGCAACAGTTTTGGTTTCACAACCAACCATTCTAGAAAAGCCAAAGCATAAGAGCTCTACCTGAGTAAAGATGCTTTAAATCAGGTAAAATTTTGGAAATTTTGTATTTTATTCTGTGTTGTGAAGGAAACACAGAGAAGCTTCTCTATAAACCTAACATTCACATAAAACACCCTATAAACATTTAAGCAGTCTTTAAAAAGCATAGAAAAATAAGATATTTTTGTACCTAATTTCCTCTTCCAAAAGCTTTTCCTGTACTTTGCTTTTCTTCCCCAGATTAATTTTGCTAAGTGTCTTTGCTGTCTTCATAAATTTTTTAAATGCTGCCTTGATCTTGCCCATTATTCACCTATTATGACACAGAGCAGACCTGATGCTGAAGTAGGACTATACCTTACTAATTTATTTTTAGTTGCTTGCATTATTCCTTCTTATAGAGGATTAAGTATAGTAGAGTACTTGCTAAATCATGTATCTTGCCTTGGAAGTAAAGAGTGTCCAGAGTTAAAAAATGTAAATCAATTAATCAGTAAATCAATATAATGTAATTTCAGTGTCCAAAAATGCTTCTCTAGGTAGCAGTTTGCCAGTAGGAATATCTGCTCTTTAACTCTTCAGTCTCGTTCCACTGAAATTAACAGCAAAACTCTTGGGTAATTCTGGAGTGCCAAACTGACCTAAAAATCTGCTCCATAAAACACATGAATATGGCAGTATTTTAATTCCCTGATTCAGAATATACTGCTTATACTGATAGAAGTAATATTTTTCCTTAAAATTAAGAGGGAAAACCAATGAGAGGTTAAACCACATTTCCTCCACATTGCCTTTAATAAAGTTGCTTGGGAATAATCACGACTAAATTTCATGTTATCACAAGAAATTCGTGTATCGATTCACCTTGTCCTTGAACCACTTTTGAGGGAGGCATCCCAACATCATGTGGGAAACCAGAAGAGCAGGAAATAACAGACCAGCCATCTCATCATCCCCAAGAGCTCCACATAGGGAACCTTTTCCTTGTGAGGAAAAAGAAATTTTTGAAGTGTAAAACATCTAAAAAAAAAAAACCACCCAACAAAACAAAACCCCCAAACTGTTTGATGAGACTCACATTAAGTCACACCTTAGTACCACAGGCCAGTGAAATGGAGCTGCAGGCAATCTGCAGGCTCAGAGCTACATTTAGCTCCAAGGTTGCAGGTTCTTTACTTTTGATCAGGACTGAACAGGAGATGAACATGAAAGCACCAATGAAGGATGTGAAAGGCCTATGCTGATCTCCTTATAGCAGGTTATCTGGTATTAAACCTCTTGTTTCTGAGCTTTCAAACTTGAAAAAACAAAGGTATAACATCAGGGCTCCTGACAATTAAAAAAAGACACACTTGGAAGCATCCATTGTCATTCCACTCTAAAATAAAACAAAATAAAATAAACCAAAACAATTCAAGTTTTTAAATAGCCACCTTCTCTGATGGATTCATTGTCTAGCTTGCAAGTTCTTCAGGGTAAATACTACATCTCACATGTTTGCACATTGGCTGAAATAGCAAGATCATCAGCTCATTTAATGATTAATACATACAGGATTGTATGTATTAATTTATATATTAAATTAGTAGAAATACATAAGATCTCCTGTGATTGTAACTGTTAGGTGAACAAGAACGTCAATTTTAATGTTTTATAACTTCTCTTTCAAATATTTATCTGTTCTTCTATAACATATCCCTTTTTTTGTTCTCATTTCTTTCTTTTTCCATTTCTTATTTCTCTCTGGTATCATTCCTTATCTGTTCTTGCAGTTGCTTTTAGAAATGGAACCTAGAGAAAACTCCTGCTGA
>NW_009215468.1:53810-76280 GCF_000690835.1 Fulmarus glacialis
TTGCAGATTAAGTAGTCCATGAGGAGATTTAGCACATGCAGGGGAGCCAATTCTGCTCGGTGCTAAGCACCATCCGTCACACTCTGAGCATCAACAATCACAGCTATGTTCAGCTGCCTTAAGAGTGGCAGCGTTTTGCTGGATTCAACCCTCTCAAAGAAGAGAGAAATAAAAGCAAAAAGAAAAATAAAACCATGGCTTAAACATGGGCGAAGGAAAATGTTGCAATCTAGATGTAACGTAATGTAATTGTAACCGGAATTTTTTATACATCCTAAAGCCAGAATTACCAACACCCTTTTAAATCAAGCATTGGATATTAAATACTATATGTACTGAAAACCTCACTCTTGTATAGCTGACCTATTCTGCCAGCCTCTAGAACAGCACAAAAAACTGAAGACAGCTTAAGAGTGTTCCTGAAACTTAAGATAAATATATGTCATAATACAGTGACAGGCAATCATTAAGGAAAGTTTTTGTCTGTTGTAATACTCTTCTCAAAGCCAAAGAAATTAATCACAGAGCATGTTTAAAAAAATGCCGAAATTTTTTTTGGAAAAAAAAAAAAGTACTGGATTTTTCTGTGATTCAGCCTCCCAAAGTCTTCCCTGGTCTCTGAGAATGACATACAGCCTGAGGCACTAATCTAGCATTTCCCTATGGCATATCCTACTTAGAATTACCTAAGACAAAAAAAACAAATGAGAATTATTTTCTAACTAAGTTTTGGAAAATCAGGCATACTGAATTACATGCATTAAGTTTGGTTAAAGCTGAACCAGCCCCAAGAAATCATTTTTTCTCCACCTTCTTAACACTCCGTGAGTGTTTGTGCATGTCTAAAGCTAAGACATACAGATGCTCAGTCTTTACACTGTTGGGAGAGCCGAAAATAGTAGTAAGTCTCAGTCACCAATATAAGCACTTCACAGTTTCTAGTGTTTTTGTCCTCACAGTATCCATCTAGTGTCCTGACCATAGAGGAGAACAAAAAGAGCTGGAGATTCATTTCACTTAACTTCAGCAACTCAAAGTTACTAGTTATATTTAGTCTGAATTAGATGCCTCAGGTCCTACAACGTTGACAGACAACTCACCAGCACATCCAGAAGTTCACTTGTCTGAGCATTTCACGCACCTGCCTTAGACTGGGCTGAATCAAACCTGGCAGTCCTTACCTCTCCCCACCGGTTACAAGGGGAGCCTAGATAATTAACCGATTAGACTCAGGCTAAGCCAGCTCCATAGGCAGTTACAGTTCATGAAGCGATTTCCAAAAAGTAATACCTAGCAATAAATTTATGCACCCAAGTTATACAGATTTGCTGATCTTCAACACAGTAATCTGGTAGACATCATACAAGGAAAAAGCAACACAGAAAAAACCAAGCCAAGTCTTTGTTTAGTATTTTACTCAGTGGATCATCCTGCCTCTTGGAGTTGCAACATTTTTAAATCAGGCATATGAGGATGCCTTCTTATTTTCACAGGACTACAAGGCATTTACTTAGTAGGAGTGCGGCTTACATGACTATCAAAGTGGAAATGTTGGGTTTCTCATTAGTGAAATAACAAATTTGTTCTGCTCAGGAAGATTAACCTCACCTTTTTTTTTCCTCCTTAGTATTTTTAAAACGACTTTTAAAATCTGAAATCAGGTTCTGTTTTGTTTAGGTAGTAAAAATGGGACATGTATCTATAGCCAACATACAAGTAAATACAGGACTGGAACATACTTTGGAGGTATGCACAGACGTTCAGAAAGAGAGGTTTAATTATTATTACCAACCGTCTTAACCTGCATGTCACATAAATTAAGGTTCTGTAAACTCAGCACAAGATCCAGTGTTACTTTAGTTGAACTCGTTCAAAAAGCTACCTTGCTAGGGATCCATCACAGCACCAAGACAGCCAGGTGTGCACCCTGATATGCAGTACAGATGATGCTAAATGGCAGCCTTCTTCTTCTTCCTGCCCATCTCTCCCCTCCACCTCTTCTTATTCAGCAAAATAGTTCAGAGACAGGTAATTTTCATGAACTCCACAGGCTTAAACTTGATTTTAAAATCACTGACATACTACTGTGCTGACTCAGAAAAATCCAGCAGCCTTGGATTCAACAATATAGAAAAAAGAAGCAGGACAGATAACTATGAACACCTGGAAGTGTCCCAGGTTTGACTTTCAGGAGGCAGCCATGTCTGCATATTTAAACCACTCATGCACTTAAAGCTATATTTTTTTTTTTTAATGAATACATGTTTCTGGATGCTGCAGTAAAGCTGGTGATTTCAGATACATTAATTAGGGGAGCATCATGCTGAATACATCTTCTACTTAAAATGCTGTTAGAAATGTCACATGTGCAAATGAATGCAGTCTATCTGTCAGCAGTGGTTTTTACTATGTTTTAGGGCAAAGCACAGGCAATCAAACAATACTAAGGGGAGAGGTGCAAGTTCTGGTTTTCAGTCTGCAGTGCCTTCCAAGGGGGACTGAGAGCCTCATCATTCCTACTGAGCACAAGCTGCAAGAAGGAGACAGAATTCCTTTCATCAAATTTACAGGGAAATGAGAAAAGGTGGTGGGGGTAGAAGGAAGGAAAAAAGACAGAGACGACTCTAAAGGAGTAATTTCATTGTGCACAGTGTGTCTGACTGTTGATGAGTAAAACAAAGACAATTTGATTCATTAAATGGAGATTGCCAGTTTGTAAACATAGACTGCAGGCTATTGATTTAACTGAGTAAATTCCATCTATACTGGGATATTGTAGGCATGCACTAAGCTTTTTATATCACTCCAAGCAATTTGGCATATTTCTCTGTGTTGTACTTTTAGCTGTCATTAACAAGTGTTTATTTAATTTAATAGCACTTGTAGTGGGAGTACTGAACGTGTGCAAATTCTTGTAATCTCTATTAATAGGCTTCCAGCTCAGGGATACAAGACTCAGTTCCGATAAGCAAAAAAGATGGTCAGATGCCTTTAGCAAGGAGCAAGCCTGACAATGCTCGTCTTCATGTTTTGCTGTGGTGAGACTATAATTGGAAACAATTTCTCGAAGCTAGGCTAGACCCTGAATCTATCAAAACATTCAATGGACTTGAGAACTGCAAGATATTGGTTACCAGAGCCTAAAATTAAAATGTCATGGTGTCCCAGCTTGGAACTAGCAGAAATTCAGTGCCTGAAACTGCATTTTAGATAATCATTTCCCCACAGAAGAGAGAAAGCCTGTAAGCAGAACAATGCCAACACCTTTTCAGTTCCATCTAAATTAAGTATGAAATTTGGAAGAGCTGCTCTATTGCAGTCTTACAAATAGAGCAAAAGGGAGCAAGCCAGGAGGAAAGAGAGGTTTCATTTTGTCCAGCCATTATCATTTTGGAGACCAAGTCATACAAAGTCATGCTCCATTGGGTGCCTCACTTTCTCTATTTGGAAAAGTGTGTATTTCCATGGAGCTGCTTGCCTGCTTTTCATCATATTCCCAGATATGCATTATAGTATGCCCTAGGAAAGTACACCTTACTTCTTGTTCCACAGAAGTTCTCATTCATCATCTCTTATTAAGTCTCAAGGTAAAAAATTTCATCTGTTTACTTCAATTGTTGAAACAAAGCAATCCATCACAGTCCCTTCATTCTGCATGAATTACTGGCATCAGGCATAACAGATTTATTGTGGTCCCTGCCCTGCAGATCAAAAGGTAAAATCTCGAACAAATGTAAAAACTATTGAAAAATTCCAATGTAGAAATGATTTAATGTAAATTCTCTTCTGCTTGCTAACTGTAAACTGACTTTTCCTGGTATTAGACTTTTTTTTTGGTTTGTTTTTTTTTTTTTTTTTTTTCCCGTTCCCTTTTTTTTTTTTTTTTTTTTTTTGCCCAGGGGCTTGAATGCATTCATAATGAACCACTATGAAAAAAAAGATTCAATGATGGTTATAGCACAGAAAAAAAAAAATCTCACTATAATGTACCAGGAGAATTGAGAAAAAGGACAGGAATTTTGATACTGTAGAATTGGAATTTTGCAGCTTCCTTAAAGATTTTGCTTATGTCCCGTAAAAATGAATAGAAAAGTACAAATCACACAGACATGAAACAAATATTCTCAATTCTAGGAAAATGGAAGTGATACTCACGCAAATAACAATCTCCTAAACACATATGACACTTTGAAAGCAATGGACAATGGAATGGACCATGTTTAGGCATATCCCATGATTTGGGATAAATGAAAAAAATCACATATATTGGTGCTTGGTTTTCTTCCCAAACGATGACCCAACTTTGTTTCTTGCCAGCTGGTCTACAACAGAGCAACCTGAGCAATCAACTCGCAAGAAACTGTAGGCCAAACATGATAGGGAGCTTTGCTTCTACAGTGACAAACTTTAAAATGCCATCTCAACTTCCATGTGCTATTTCTTACAGCCAAGAAATCTAATTATCTCCTTCCATAACAATACTACTATAGCTACAGACAGAAAAAGATTTTATCACAACTGAATAAAGCTCAGCTGTGCAGAAGACAATTCTCAGACCAGAACAAGCGTCTATGGGAGCTAAAAACCTCAACATCTTGCTTTTGTCCAAGTGCAATAGGCATCCCTTTGATTTTGATAACAGAGTATTTTATAGCATGTGTATGGTGTATACACAATTTACAAACCCCCCTTAAAAGTACAACAATGTTGTATAAACAATCTCCCACCTGGAGAAAGGAGAAAAAGAATGAACTGCATATGACAAACATTAGTCAAGCAGCTTAGCACGTTTCTGCAAGGCAATGAGAAACTCCCTGATAATGGGAGTAGTAAGAATATAAACAGAGCAGATGTGGAGCAAGCAGACAAGGAGAGAGGATAAATTATTTAAAAGAAAATGCGGCAAACAGTCCTATCTTTATAAAGGATTAATAGTGCTCATTACATAGGTACTTGCAAATACTTTGTATAGAAAGTGAGAAATATATATTACAGAACTGATAAAAAGAGTTCACAGTCATTTCTGAAAGGAAATAAGGTAATGTAGGCTATTAAAATTCAAATGAAAGATTTGTAAAAACCCAAGACATCAGCTTTTGGTGTCAGGTAAATGAAAGTAGCCCCAGCAGTCACAGGAAGGTCACCGCCATTTAAACAAGATTAAAACTGTGCTGTTGTAGTCAGTTGATTTGGACTTATTAAGAGAGAACTTGCCACTCATCAAAGTAGAGTCTTATTCCTGTTAAGCTCCTTCTCGTCCAGCATCTTTCCTCTTATTATTAACGTCTTTATTCAGGTACAAATGCACTGCTCCTAAGCCTACTGCAAGTCACCTGCTATAAATCTGTTTGGAAGTTTGATCGTGTGGTCAGGGGACTCTGACAGCGTGTTTATGCATTAAACACACACATCACACCTACCTATAAATTTCTTTTGCCTCTGGGCCTCCCCATGCATTTTATCCTATGTCTCTCTGGACTATGGCTCTCTGAAACCAGAACTGGTTTGGTATTTGTGTCTGACACAGTGCCAGCGTTTAACAAATAAGAATTAGTAACAATATTCCGGAGGGTGTTGTGCAGTACCAGAGGAAAGCTGTCATGAGGTCACACGTCAGCGGCGTCTGCTCGCTGCCAGTGGGCGTTAAAGGGTTTTGAGGAGAACCCCTGCAGAATACTGAGCAGGAGAACCCCTGCGGAGTCATTCATCCAAACCCTGCATCCCGCTACCAGAAATAACATCCTGGGGAACCAGGTTGGGGAAAGCAAAAAAGGCAAGGAAAAATAAAATAAGCGATAAACTACAGACATACCTACAGCTAAACTGCTTGGAAGTGAAAACTCAGCAGGGAGGTAAATGTTGCTACATAACTCTGAGACCACATACAACACAGACAGTCTTGAAGACCCTCCAATTTCCATGCAGTTTAATTGTGAGTTCTTTCCTCCTTCAGGAATTAAATCAGTGAGAACCATATAAGTTAAAGTGGCTTGTTGTGGGCTCTATCTCCCGCAATCAGCACCTAGTTTCATTTTTTCATGAACGCTGCCTCTGTTGTTGCAAGCATTTTTTCTCTGCTCCTGTGTAACTGGATTGCAGAAGAAGGTGTGTGGGAAAAATCTGTTGAATTTGAATGAGACAGCTCCACTCTTTCATTTCAAATCATGCCAAAGGGTAGATGCAGAGGCTGTAAATGACATGCAACTAAGGGCTCAACAACACATAAATAAAAAAGATTGAAATGCAAACTGAGTGGTCCAAATAAAAATGGCTGAACCTTGCCTTTTATTTTTTAATTAAAAATCCACTGCATGAATGCCTTATAATAAGTTAAAAGGGGTAAATGAATGATCTTGACAATACTTGCAGAACAAAGTGGAACTTTACATTTTTCTGTGACTGAAAGGGACATGGTGAAAGTCAATCAGAACCAAGATGCAGCCTTCTTTCCTCTTATTATACTTTTATGAATTCAGTTACTGAATTCTTTGAGACTCTCCTCCCTCACTGTTTCAACCCTGCCCCCGGAATGAAAAGTTTCACCTTGACGCTACCTTTTAAACCAAAAACATTTCTGCCTTCATGGCTGGTGTGGAATTAGCAGCCACAGAGAATGGCATTCACGCCCAGTTCATTGCACGGGAAGAAGATGGACAGCAGAAAATTGCTTTGCAGAGGTCCTCCCAGCCCAGGTATGAAGATGATAATTTTAATGCCAATTTGAGTGCATGTTGCTGCAACAGCCAGCGAGTATGCTGGTTACGATTTACACATTCAAATAATAGTTCCAGGACTTTGTTTTATGATGGCAACTATCCAGAGTTGCACTGGCTACCAACTTGAGTGAAGCATAAGATCAAACTGTATCACGTTAACTTCACATTTCATTTGTACTCAGCACTTCTTGGTATTTTCAGTGCTTGGTAATACCTATGTGCAGCTACCCCACCAGACCTTTTATTGTCACAGGAAAAAATTATACAGTTCAAAATGACCTGCCATTGCTTCAAAAAGTTTTAAACCAGAGTAGTTTTTGACATCACTTCTGGTGATTCCAGAAGCGTGAATATTTCCTGCACTAAGTCCGAGAAAGGTGCAAGGAAACACTGTACTGCAGGAAAAAAAGTAGCTCCTTATTAAAGCAGCTATTCACCTTAAAAGTTGCATCCACAGTGTCCTTCCAAGCCACGTGCACACATCGCCAAGCTTTCCTCCCCGCACAGCCAGCCCTCCCTCGTGCAGGTTTCTACGGGAATGCTTACAATCAAGTGCCATGCACACTCACAACAGCTAAATATCCTTTATGGA
Organism: Fulmarus glacialis; assembly: GCF_000690835.1. Classification (NCBI taxonomy): domain Eukaryota; kingdom Metazoa; phylum Chordata; class Aves; order Procellariiformes; family Procellariidae; genus Fulmarus; species Fulmarus glacialis. The sequence goes on from NW_009215468.1 coordinate 61,119, forward strand.
TGAATGAGGATGAAGACGGCATTTGGTGCTGCCTTGAACAGAATGCAATTAAAATGAAAACAGCACTGTGCTTCATTCATTCATTCACTGACATTCTCTGACAATTAGTAGACATAATCCTTTACAGTATTTGCCGATAGTGAAGAGAATAAAAAGTGCTAGAAATCATCTTCTCGGGGCAAGATGCAGCTGTGATGTGGATGGGCAAAAGAACAAAAGGAAAAGAGGGGGTTGCACAAGCAAATAGCTGCTCATGTGTTGTGTGACCGGGGAGCTCCCGCCTCATTCAGCAGGCTACAAGAGCCGTGCGGCAGGGCATCCTCACCCTCCGCTCACCTGCGACGGCAGCTCCTGTCCGGCACGGGTGCAGGCAACTACACAGCCCTGTCGATGCATCACATGAAACGGGACCGTGCATCGTGTCCTCTGGTTTACCAGGGAGCTGATGCACTCTTACGGCTCCCCACAGGCAGGCTGGGCCTGAGGTCGCTTGTTCTGGAAGGCTGCAACAAACCACTTTCTCCGTAAATCACCTCTCAGATATCACTCACCACGCAGGTATGCTCTCTCCTTTTTTGCTGGCTGAAGATAACCCGCTCAGACTGACACTTAAATAGATCCAGAAGTGCTCACTCAATTTAAAAAGCTGCTCTCGACCACTTCCCAGTGGGGAGTTTGTGCCTGTCACCAAGTTTCAGCATGGTTTGCCATCACCCTGTCCTTGCGTCAGAGAACTTTATCTGGAAGGCCTTGATTTTCCCTGACCCTAAATTCTCCATAAGATTTCAAGCTGCAAAAGGTGCCCAGATTCAGGGATGTATGTTCTGGATGCTGGGAGAGACTGGGCAGGGGCTCAGGTTTAGCTCAATGTGCAGACACACATCTCTATCTCTGGATCAAGTCCGTAACCTCTACAACATAGCTTTTAGAAAGACATGCAAAAAACTCTATTTAAAGATTTTGTGTGAATGGGAACCTGCCGAATACCTGTGCAAGCTGTTCTTGGGGTTAATTATTCTAACCATTTTAAAATCATGTCTCATTTCAAGTCTTAATATATTAGATTGAAGCCTTCAGTCATTAGAACACTTTATGCCTTTCTGCTAAATTAGGTGGCTCTCTACTAGAATAAATGTTTTCTCCAGGATTTCTCCAGAACATGAAATGTCACCCTTTTGCTCTCTCATTGATAAGCTAAACAGATCAAGCTTCTCACTGGGAGAAATATCATCTTTGTCAATCTTTTCAAGTTTATCAGTATTATTTCTGAAGGGACAGGGCGATGGCCTCACTAATGATGCATATTATTTCCAGTCCTTTTTAGCTGGTTCATGCATCTGCAGAGGGTGTTTGGTCTCCCAGTTCCCTCACCACACTGGAAATCACGTTCCACTGGTCACCACCAAAGCTCTTAAACAGACCTAGAGTGACTGCTTTTGAAAACACCTCCTTTTCTAGAAAGGTTACTTTTTTGTAACCCTGTTTTTGGTGGCATTGGGTGGGGTTTTTTTTTAAAGTTTATGTATTTGAGATTGAAATCCATCATAATGTCATGTTTTTCTTCTGTGTATTCAGTGCAGAAGTTGAGGAGATTGAGGAGGAAAAAAGACTGTGTATGGGGGGGAAAAAAAAAAAGAAATAAAGCTCTATTTGCAAATGGGCAAAAAGATCTTTCTAAATCGCCAGGAAATACCATTATAGTTTGCCCGTATGTACCAGTATGTATTAGAACATTATCCCTCATTTGAAATAATGTAATGCAATCTGTCACTTTGGTCGTGTAATCATTTTTTTTAAAACACTACAAATATTCCCATTTGCTTTCAGCATAAGCATGATGTGAAATTTCTGACTTAATTATCTCTGTAAAAAACTTCAGAAGAATGAAGATTAAGCTGAAGCTCACTTTCATTATATATCGCGAGTCATGGTAGGGCATTGATCCTTTGAGCAAGCATTTCCTACTTCAGATGAAAAAAAATGAATAAAATGTTAAAAATTATCAGAAAAGGGCTGGCTGTGGATGTTACAATGCACAACCCTGGTGCAATGGAATAATACAATTTAAAATGTAGTAACTTGCAGCTTTACATTCATTTCTGCAGTACTGCAACCAATTTACAAATAACAGGGACACCATCTGCTCCCTAAAGAACCACGGGAAAAAATGCCTGGTAGCAATTAAGAGGTTGTACACGAGACACAATTTCTGCAGATTTCGCTTTTTCTTTTTTTTCTGTTTTGTTTTGTTTGCTTGGTCTGGAAACTATGTCATCATGAATACCAGTGGATGGTCTTACCAGTGGTTTTTTTTCTGTTCTAGTCTACTTAGCTTACAGATGTACTTTTTAAATTGGTGTATTTGGTATTCATGAGTAATGTGAATTTGTTGAGAGGAGATCTGAGAGAATTATGTGCATTTAGGTTTAGAGCTTTTCCCATCCTGGCAGACTGACAATAGTTGAACATTTATTCTGCTCTGGCTAATGTATTCTCTCTCTCTGGCCTCTCAATTATTCTTAGTTTTCCCTTTCTCTTTTTAATAGTTATGGTACATTAGTGTAAATACTGCTGCTTTTTGGTTATGCTGTTACTGAGACTTTGCTGACATGTGGGCAGCAAAGTTGTCACAACTGATTTCACTGTTACAGATTTCCACAGTCCTAGGGGGTTTAAGTTTAAAAGAGACTACAGATTCGTTAATGCATTTTGCAATTTGATTGTGTTAATGTGTTCAGTAATGTGCTCAGATCTTCGGAACAAGTCTGTGGCCTTTGAGTTGTATTTGAGAGTGGTGATCCATTCTGGCACATGATATAATTGCTATCCAAATAAGTCAATAAAGACATAGTGAAATGCAAAACAAAGTCATACAGGAGAAGTAAATGACACAGGCTGCAATATTACTTGTTGTCATGTATGTTATCTTTGGCCAAAAAAAGCTTTCCCTAAAAAAAGTGGTTCCAGTTCACTACCACCCTAATGCCTTGACTAGTTAGCTGAGATTTGGCAGCAGAGCTGCAACGACTATTTTGGTTTCTGTTTAGCAACTAGCTGCAGTAGGTCTAAACAACACCAGATACTTTCTTTTAATGTGTCCCCACCCTTGAAAGAGCACATAATCCTCCTGTAGATAGAATAGCATAAGGCTTAGGACAAGTAGGAATTCATCTGTAATTTTAAGCTGCATGAACACCTGGGCTCCTGTAAAAATCTATGCTTGTTGCAAAAAAAGCCGCCACAGCCACTGTGCTAAATCAATCCTCTGTGCCAACCCCTCCGAAAGCCTGTATAAGTGTGACTAGTAAGATATGATTGCATTTGTCAGTCACACCAAAAACAGGATTATCGCTTTTCATAGTGAAGAAGGTCAGGACCAGTCCCTTAGGACAGAAGATACACCAGACCAGCATCTTTAAAACATCTACACAGAACAATCCTGACTCAAGAGATACAGAGAAAGCCAAGGGGCACTTTGACCATATTGGCATTAAAAAACAGAAACCTGCCATATCATTAGTTCCTCTTAGCTGCTAAGAGATGTGTTTCAAGATTGACAAAAACTGAGCACGTGTAAATTCAAAACTACACAGAGAACATATAAAGAGACTTCACATTCATTTACTGAATGACTTTAACAGCAAAGAATTTAATGCCAGGATTTAAAAACAGAGCATTTTACAGCTACCAATAAAATTGCCCCGATACAACTGAGCACAGGCTTGGATTTTCTGGAACTGAACCTTAATTTTGAAAGAATCCTGCTCTTGCTGATGTCTGGTAACAGCCAGCATTACACTGCGGTAGGCAGAACTGGACTTTGATCAATGAGAAAAATTCAATGGTAAGCAGCAATTAAGTGGATCTGAGATGAATGCAATAGATGTATTTTCAGCATGGAGAAAACCAGTCACACTGGTTGCACTAAAGGGAGTTACGCTTTTAGATTTGATTTGCACCGTATGCTGGAAATCCTATTCTGTTCCACTGAGCTACATGTTCACTATACTTAAAAATGAAAATTAAGAATGGTTATCCTGTTTCACTTTTTGCTAATGTGAGTGCCTGACAATTTAAATACAAGTAGCAAGTCCTGACTTATCACAAAAGGTAATACTTTATAAAAAGAGGAATCTCTGCTCATAGGAGATGGATGGCAGTGGGCAGGCACACCTCTAGACTGGACCTCAGAGCATATCAGGGGCAAGGGAAAGCATGAACCTGGGCTCCTCCGGCACAGCCACTGCCACAGGGGGCGTGAGGCGGTGGCAGGGACCAGCAGTGCCCATCTGCCTCGGCAGTGGGCAGGCAGTGTGTGTGAAGCAGGGGACAGGCTTGGACTCTCTCTGACGGGATGTTTTCTGCTACGGTAGGGGCAGAGATGTACACAGGCAGCACCTGCTGCTCCCTCTGGGCCTCAGAGGCATGTTTCGAATTGCATTAGCTAACAGAGCTTTCTGTTAGCCAGAAATAATAGTATTTTTATTTACATTTGAGCAACAATTTGTAGCCTGTTTGTGAAAATGTGCATGTAGACATATGGCATAAGAAAGCTCAAATTATTTTATTGCTTCACTAGTTCAGAAAAGGCTCAACGAGTAAAACTACTCCTTGTTTGTGTTTGCAGAATCAAGCCTTAGTGATTACATCGGAGCAGAAATAATCTAAGAGGAAAAACATAACTACTCACTAACACTTTGCTTTCGGGTGCTTTATGGCAACAGGCTATTCACATTGCTGTAGCTAGAGCAAGATTATATAGGCTAGGAAACCTAAGGTTAGCCACACTGCCTGTATTTGGGTGGATGGTGCATCTGTATCTATACAAGATCAAATATTTCTCTATTCCACCTGTCTGTCTGGTTTATCTCAAAAGACACGGTGCTGAAATGCACAAAAATCTTATTTTTCAAAACAGTATGTATGGCAGGACTGCTGCCTATTTCAGTACCCTGCCTGACCACAGGATCAGAAGGGCAGAATACCTCTTTTCACATAGCTGTGAGAGAAGAATACCCTCAAAACACTACTCTGCTGCTGTTTGGTCTTCCATTCAGCAGAAGAGAGGCCATTTAATGAAGTTCACTGAGTTTTGTCTTATCCCTCCTTCACTGCTCCCGCCATAATTTCACTCTTAAGAAAGGAGAAGGGTGTATTTTTTATATGAAATAGATTATGTTTTGAAACTGCCATCCATGAGTAATCCCTGTTAGGTGGTATTGTTCTCACTTCCATTTAACTCTCCAGTTTCAGAAGTCTGTGTATTTTTCAAAGTGAAAAAATTGTTCATTTTGGCACTCGACAATTTGGCCTGGGAGAAAAATAGCGACAGCACTGAAAAATCATTCTTGCAGTGATCAAGCTGCAAAAATAAAGAGATGCCTAGGTAAGGCAGAAAATATCTTTTCACAAATTGGTCTTTCTAACAGCAACTCATTTTTACCATCAATTTCAGTTTGGTAATACAGGCAAAGATTCTCATTTGTACCTGTGGCACCAACTTAAACCTCTATTTTCTGTATCTCCATTTAATAAACCATGCCCTGCTCCTAAGGGAATAAAATAAACATGCAAGCGCCAGGCTCAGTGTTACAAGTCTGCAGGTCAGACACTGACACAGCAAAGATAAAGCATCTCTACTGTAAGGGTAAATGTGGTTTCTAGGCGAGAAACCTTCTCAGAGCCTGGTTCAAGGCAGCACAAATGACCATCGCAACCCTCATTGCTACCTGCTGCATGCCCAGGGCACATTTCTGTGGCGTTGTCCTTTTTGCACATAGGGCTCTACAATCTGTTTAGAGAGGCAAGATGCTATCACAACAAAATCTTCATGACAAAAAAGCCCTGTGAAAACAAGGTAGCTCACTGCAGACACAGAGGCACTTTCCCCTTGGAAGTTGATGAGGGGATAAACATGTACAAAACCATATTCTCTTTCATATGGCTTTATCCCCCTAGCAATGGGATAAGAGCTTATGGAGTACAGAAAAGCTGTACTCCAAGTCTAAATACTGCTGTGAACAGGAACCATTCTAACACTTACCCTTTACCTGAAGCACTGCAGTGGCAGGCTCCTCCTATGACTCCAGGTTCAGCCTCCAACCCTGCCCCACTTTCTGCTCTGTTCTTCAGGCTCCAACCCTCTACTTTTCTCTGGGATTTGAGCAGAGTCCCAGGCCCCAGGGTACTGCTCTGGAGGACTAAGTAGCCAATGCACACAGCACAATCTAATGTTGTGTACAAGCATTAGGCAGTTCCCAGGGAACAGCAAGGAACATGGTCTGCTCTGGAGCCAGCTCAATTGCAATAAACCATCCATCACCTCTGCAAAAAACTGAGGAAAGGAATTTGGCATTTGATACAGGTTCGAGACTGGTCCCATAGAAATCAAATATGGTTTTACTATTGATTTGCTTGAAACACTTTACCTTCTGTGCCTGGTTTCAACGAGGTTGTTGTCCTTTATGCTCCCTTCCTCCCTTGATGAGGGCACTCCTGATGGACTAATGAGGAAGAAAGAAGCAGCTACTCATTCCACAGCTAATGAGTCTTGTTTCTTTCTGAAGTGTATCATCCAAAACAGCTGGTGACACTTTTAATGAAAGTCTATCAAATATTTATCACTCTGACTGCAGCCAAGGTTTAATTTGAACTCTACCGATGATGATCTCGAGCAAAGCACTTAAAAAATCACTAGAACCCAGAAAAAGAGAAATCTGGTTGTAACTCTCATTTGTAATATGCCATGCAGCCATCATGATTTACCAAAGGATAGCAAAAACTGGTGAGTTTATTAACATACTACAAAAGTACTTCCCTACCACTCATGTGGCTGTTTGGTTGTAGTAAATAATCTATATTTAAATCATGGATTCACTACAAACCAAAGCATGCAAATTTGAAAACAAACTATGAACCTTTTGTGTTCTGTTTCATGAAAAAGAAAGAGGCGAAAAAGGAAAAGGAAATAAAGGAAGTAGGAACTGACTTACTGATTTACAGTTTAATTAATGGTCAAATAATTTGTTGAACATCAACAAGGTTTTAACACTGCCCTGAAGGACTATCTGGAAGTTCAATATTATGTTAAGACTATAGCATGCGTCAGTGACCAAGATAAATCAATAGTCAACAAATCAGGGATCTGTATTTGAAAAATGGAAATCTGCTGTTTTCTGCTAAATGCTGGATTAATCCGTATCTTCAACCGATATTTTTGCCATTTTCAATACCACAAAAAAAGTAGCCTACTACTCACTTGTTATTCCTTCCCTTTTTTACTTGCAAAGCTGTTCCCCCCCCAAAGATGCTAGTCAGTTGAGAAAACCAGGAAGGAAAAAGAGCAAATGGCACAAAAGATCATTTCATTTGCTTGACTAGGCACATTAATGAATTCCATTTAGACTGGAAAAATGCAGTGAGCACCACAGCATCATACATTGCTTTAGCTTGAGTGATTCAGAGTCTGTGCCATTAAAATGTACAGTAAACTGTAATTAAGCAATTAAACATGAAAGAGCATAGGCTGGGCTGAAATAATGTTAGACCCCAAATGCCTTGTTTGTCTTATGCCTTTAGCAGCTTCAGCTTTAACTCTATTTCAAAGTGACATATGCCCTGGCAGAGCTGTCTAACTGTGGTTATAAAAAGCTACCTCTTCTTCTTCCCTACCACAAAACAATTCTTTAATTATTTTGCTCTTACACTGTTGTGTAAGCCCTTTCAATTCCTGTTAACCCTTTTGCTGCTCATAGCAGCTGCCTTCCACACCGTGTGATGACGGCTAAAAGGCAGGAAATAAAGAGCAAAGATAGGCAAGCTTTCTTTAACATTAATAGAAATAATAATTTAGTCTACAGGATAGTTTTAGTATAACCTAAAAAGGGTGCCAATATGAAAAATTATTTTAATTAGGATTATAGGTAATCGTAAAACCTTATTGGAAGAGGCAGATTCTCTGCACCTCTCAGATCAGAATGCAAAATATATAAATAGGAAACTCAGATGAAAAATCATAAAGACAGACAAGATAAGGTCATCTACACTGTAAGGGGCAGTTATGACTATATCTCATTTGTACAGTTTTTCCAATAATTTTGGTATGTAAAAAAAATCCAGGTCTCACAAAGACTCAGTGATGAAGTCTACCCTATATGCAGCAGCAAAGTGAATAAGGATTGTATTTTAGTAAAAGAAAGTAGAGATCAATACAGAGATATTACAACATAAGACTTCATAGATGATAGCAGTGTTTGAAATGGTCTACGACATGATGATATGCCATATCTGTCTTTTAAACACATGTATTTCTGATCTCAGATGAAGCATTAAAAATGAACTTGTTCCATGCCAGCATGTCAATATTTTTGTATCAGAACTTGTAAATATTCATTCTGACCACTGGATGACCTCATTCTGATCCTCATAAAGCAGAGATGACAATTGCTGAAAGCATTAGGAAAAGATTAGGAAAAATAACTGTAATTATATAGCAAGTGTTTTGCTAAGGAGAGTTTAAAAACAACCCCCCAAAATCCTACAGAGTTTAGGCAAAAGCATAGCTATACTTAACCTATCATAGTGGGATCTTTAAGCACCAGGTTTCACATTTTCACATGTGTATTAACTTATTTTTAGGATGTTACGTTGTATCCCAAAGCATATTTCTTTTGGTACAAACAGGAAGGTAAAAATTGTAAGTAATATTATTGTATAACAGCTACTAGCCAGTTAGGTATGATTCCATTTTTCTTTCCAAAAGAACAAAGACATATATTAGATCTATAGGGTTTATTTTTTCCCTCTTCCTTTTTTCAAAGAGATAATATGTATTTGTGCTTGTCCTGGTTTCATCTGGGATAGAGTTAATTTTCTTCCTAACAGCTGGTATAGTGCTGTGTTTTGGATTTAGTATAAGAATAAAGTTGATAACACACTGACGTTTTAGTTGTTGCTAAGTAGTGCTTATATAATCAAGGACTTTGCAGCTTCCCATGCTCTGCCAGGTGCACAAGAAGCTGGAGGGAGCATAGCCAGGACAGCTGACCCAACTGGCCAATGGGGTATTCCATACCATATGACATCATGCTCAGTATATAAAGCTGGGGGAAGAAGGAGGAAGGAGGGATGTTTGGAGTGATGGTGTTTGTTTTCCCAAGTAACTGTTACACATGATGGAGCAGCCTTTCTTGCCCGGAGATGCTGAACCCCTGCCTGCCGATGGGAAGTTGTGAGTGAATTCCTTGTTTTGCTTTGCTTGTGTGCGTGGCTTTTGCTTTACCTATTAAACTGTCTTTATCTCAACACATGAATTTTCTCTTTTACTCTTCTGATTCTCTCAGTCCGGGGGGAGTGAGTGAGCAGCTGTGTGGTGCTTAGTTGCTGGCTGGGGTTAAACCACGACAGTGCTGCAAATACAAGAGCCCCTAAAATCAAGTATTAAAAGTAAGCATAAAAGACTTATAAGTAACTTGTGAGATGTGTTTTAAGGGAAAAACAAACAAACAAACCTCATCAACTTTTAAGATTAGAAAAAACAGGTATGTAAGGTGCATTATAATGATTTTCACATCTTAGTCTGAAGAAGCTGGTACTGAACATCAAAGGGATCAATCTAGTGAGATTGAACACTGGCCTGATTCAGTGCCACAAATTTTATTTTAGGAGGCCTTCTCCCTGTTTTCAGCACTGACTCTTGATCCCAGGCAGCATAAGACTTTACTCCACCCTCAGACAACACAGGGAGCTCGTGTTCAGCAAAAGCAAACAGTGTTTGTGAGGTATCAAAACGCTCCCTCCTCTCTGCATAGCAGGAAAAACATCTGTGCAGGGTCCAAGGCAGAACTTGGCTCCCAACAAAGGATCTGTCATGGAAAACACATGAATCTCAAAAAGACTTTTCTAGCCTTTTTCTAACACACACACACTTATTTCTTCAAATAGTTTATTCATTAGTCTACAGGGAGTCTTCCACAGCACTCCTAACCTCTGTGCAGAGTCGTCTTCAAAAGGACAACAGTGAAGAAATTGGAGATATTTGTGAGATCATGCCATGTTTTGGAGACAGTGAACTCTCTTTTTTTTCTACCCCAGTGACTGTCTAGTCATGTTCCTGCCAAAAATTTGTTTTTCTCTTTCCATGTTTTCTGTTCTTCCTTTTTAAATTAAGATCACATTTGAGTCAAAGATTTAAAACAGCTGAGTTTTCAGATTTGAATTGAGAATAGTCATTTACCCATTTGAACTCTCAAAATCAATTTTACTTATTTCCTCTAAAACTTTTGTCATATTTTTTCCAAATAATTTTTTGAACAGAGCCATGTTTCAACGATGTAATTAATCAGGCTGTAAATATTTAAAAAAAATAAAACGGCAGTATTGAATACTTTATATTCTGATTTTGGCATATATAAGTCTATCCGCAACAACACTAACTTCATTTTACTGACGTCTTTCCAAAATAAATACGTGAATATAAATTAATTTAAAAGTTGCAAAAGGGCTTGGCTCGGCAGACTTGCAGACTCATGTCCTCTGTTTTTCAGAACAGGAGGAATGTGGATAGTGGCCAGGACATCTGTCAGACAAACTCCATCAACAGCCATAACTCAGTGAGCCAGACGTGTGCAATCTAATAATCCTGGCAAATCAATATTGCACAACATTGAAGTTGGTGGACTTGCAGTAGAGAATAATTTAGCTGTGACTAATTATTATGATCAGTTTATAGTGTGAGAAGACACAATTACAGGATTGGTACTGCAGGCCAAACGAAGCTTTTTTTTTTTTTACTTCTTTTTTTCTTTTTTTTAAAAGACAAATACTAATCATCAAAAACAGCAGAAGGTATGAAAGACTAAAAAGAATAATGGCTCAAAAGCAAACAAAAAGGAGCCAGCATGATTTATGAGAGAGATATAATGGGTCATCAGTACATGACATGACATACCAAAAATCCCCTAGAGCCCTTATTCAGAGATTACCTCTGGGGGTCACGTGGTCCAATCCCCTACCCAAATCATGACCGATATTGTGATTTTTTTTCATAAAATCTAACTAGATTTCTTTCGTTGCAACTTGTATCCATTGCTACTTGTCCTACCACCTCCTATTTTTGGTTGCAGACAGCAGTGAGGTCCCCCCCACCCTTTTTTCTTAGAGCTGAGCAATGCCAGGCCCCTCAGCCTGTCCTCACCTTTTCCTCATTCTCCTTTTTTTTCCAAAATGTGCTCTGTGCCAATAAACCTTCACAGAGAACAGTTCTTGAAAGTTAGGAAAAGCCAATGCAAATGTACTTAATCCCTGCATATGCTTTATGGTAGCTTTTCTGAATACACAATTATGCTATTTTCTTCACAAAGCTTCCAAGTCATTCACAACCCAACTCATCTTCAGTAGGTGCATACAGTTGGTACATTATTCAATGTAGGACCTCTCCTCCACTGCTTCCAGAGCTGGATAACAGGTTGAGACTGAGGGAGCAGATACTTCTGCGGCCCAGAGCCTGACCAGACCCGCTGAGCAGAGCTGTCAGGTCACTGTCACCAAAGAGAATGACCCTTCTCTTTCTCCTCCTGATCTCATGGTCCTGCCCCATCGCCCGTGTGCTGACTCTAGCTTTAGCCTGACCACTCCATCAGCCAAATCACCTCACCAAGCAGCAAAGGATTCTTTTGGGTTTTTTTCTGATTAAAGAGTCAGATTAGCTGAGACAAGTCAATGCACAAGAGGGACTGTGGCCAGGCAGCCAGATGGAGGCAAGCAGTGGGTAGATAGGAGGCAGGAAAGCACCATTCTTTTGGTGTGCCACCGTGTCAACTCCCCTGGCACACCTAACCCCATGCTAAAACAAATAACAGGTACTCAGGAGAGTACTTTATCCTTCCCTCAGGCTTATATTCCCCATAGTATTGTGTTAACAGAAATGTTCCTGAATGGAGGACTTAACTTTCTGACTACACAATCACTGGCATTCATGTCCTGGTTTTTAGAAGCCCTAAATCTTCCTGTATTCCCATGCAAAATCCTGGCTGGTCTGGTCTGCTTTACACTGGAGCAAAACACGTGGGAGCTGGCTCAGGCTGGGCAGTGAGCGGAGCTAGCTGCTGTGATGCTCACCACAGGCAGGAAATTTTAGCCACATGTAACTTAGCTAAATCCACACAGAGCTGGGGAAAGGGGCAGGGCATTTCTGTAATTGAGAACTTATCACTGCAAAATTTTAAAATTAGGCAGAAATCTAGAGACATCAGAATTTCTCAAAACCACAATCTGATATACTGCACATATATAGGTAAACCAGGAAAATAAGTAATTGCTTTGATAATAAGCCATTACTGCTCTCTGCATTTAAAAAAAAAAAAAAAAAATTATCCCCAAATCCTTTGACTGAAGATATTGTCTTGCACGTAAAATTAACAGACTATATGTAAGCCTGTCTTCCACAGATCTCTAGTAATAGTGTGTATAATAAGCTCCCATATGATAGAGTCAAGTACAACCTACGTTTTGGGTAGAGAATGAAGGACAAGAACATGTGAGACCCACAGAACCACACTACCACAACTTTGGCTAAAGAAGGAGAAACATCTCCCTTCCACCTGGGTCATAAGCACTCTGTATAAAGGGTCAGGACCAGTGTCAGGATCTCAATTTTACAGCGCACAGGGGAGGGGAAGATCTGTGTACAAGGTAAGAAGAGAAAACAATGGAAGAAAACAATGTTCAACTACAATATGACTAAATACATCTCCAGAGGCATTCTGACTCCTAGGGTATGTTCAAAGCCAACTATTCTTCCTCTCCTTAAAGCCCAGTATGTACTTCCTAGAAACAAGGGAAAGGAAAAAAGATTAAGTTATAAATTTTTTAAGAGGTGTTACAGTAACCTGAGCTACATACTAATTGCAGATTTGGTGCCGTCCCCTCATGGTCGTGTTCCCACAAAAGGGTCAGGGACAGCCCAAGGCTTCCTGGCAGCAAAAGCAAAACTCAGCTTTGCCACACTGGTAATAAAGGGCCTGTTGCTGGAGTCAAAGGGCTCAGCTGGGATGCCTGGGAGAAAGGGCAACAACCGCAGGGAGCTGGGCTTTCTGCTCCCACTGCCCATCACGTGACACAGAGACCTCCAGATCCTCCTTGCCTGTGGGATGGGCAAAGCAGAAAGTACAGCCACAGTGTTTGGATGCCCCTGGCACTTAGCCGTCCTGGCTTTGTCCATGACCAGAGCAAGCCCTGGTAAAACAAACTGCTCAGGTTTTCTCTCATTAGCATGGAAGATGCAATGATGTTCACCATTTTATCATCTCTTGAAACTATTATTTTCTCAGTATTAAATGATAAGACATTTTTATGTATTTTACCACATATTATACATTTCAGTTAAAGTGATAAGATCCATTTGTGCTGCCCTGTGGCAGTACATGAACTGTACTGTCACTCTGAGAAGCCTGTGAACAGCATAAAACAGAGGAGCAACCTGCTCCAAACTTTAAATGCATAGCCATATCCTGCTTGCTCATCTTAGGCAGAAAGAGAAAAAGGCATGTACTCCTCAGTAAGCAAGCAGTGGTACTTGCTATAAATCAAGTTGCACTTATATATGCAAAGAGCATGGGAATTTTACTGTTTGGTCTATTACAGAAGTGCTCATCCTTACCTAGGTTTATTTTTTTAGCAATTTTTTAGCAATTATTTCCTAATGGCACTTATTAAACCTCTTTTTATTTTAAAGAGATAAACATTTAGGTGAGATTTTAATCTTTAAGTTGCATATATTGCTTGATAAGTGCAGATTGTCACATGAGCATAGAAGTATATAGCTGGTAAAAATTACATACAAGTATTTGAGTTTAAAATTACATTGTTCTGTAATAGGAACATTAAGCTTTAAAGCTATTTTGCACCTAGCAGTACCTAGTTGACAATCCCAGATGAAAAGCACTGCTGAACTTCCCATGCCACACTGTGTGTTGGGAGCAAAAGCAGCTTACTCCCTTACTATGAGACAAAGGCAGCTCAGACTGAAAATATAAACTTCTGTTTTTTAAAAAACCAAGAGATTACCAGTGTGTTAAGAGCAAAATTCCAGCCAGTGCTGTTGAAAACTTTATGCCAGATTTTAATGTCTTAGCAGGTCAACAAACTACATTCTCTTTAGCCCAAAACCAATGTAATAAAATATTTGAGATTTCTATCATCCCACCTTGCCAACTAATAAAGAATGTCTCTGCGAGAACATGAGAATGCTGATTAGTCTTCTAAGATAACTACACAGAGGTAGACTGGATATGAAACCAAAGCCTTAAGTGATCTTAAATTATTCCAGAGAAAATCTGATAAGATTTACTATTATGTTATGAATATTATACCATGTTGTCTTCTATCACTCATGAAAAAGTACTAAGGACCCAGCTCCATGTAAATAATTTATGTCAGTTCTGGCTCTGCTAGTTAACTGAATTCACAGTTTTTAACTTGTGGTTTGTGGGTCTGAAGCTCTATGAACTCCATCCAAGTGGTTCTCAATAGGTAATTAACAAAAGCATACCCATTTTCAGTAAAATAAGATTAGCTGCACAAGCAGTCAGCAGTCACGAGAAAAACATAGCAGCCTGTAAATTTACTGTTAAAATCTCTACCTTATTGGTTTTTAATTGTCTACTGCCTCAGGTAGATGAGTGGGATTATTAAAAAAATAAAGGAGAAAAAGTTTTCGATATGGCAGAGAAAAGCAAGTTACCTTGTCTTTACTGACTTGCTTTTGAATTCAAACTGATCTCCCCCTCACTGCCTCACAGTGCAATATGACAAGCCATCAAAGTTTTGACATTTGCTACAACGCACAGCGGCATCTTGCGCAAGGACTTGAAGACATCCAAATGGCAGCATTTTTACTCACCTTTTCCCTCAGCACCTTTGAGAATTTGACTCCTCTTCAAGTAAAAAATGTAAAAATCAATGTTACTACAAATGAAGAAGAGATAAAATCAAAGCACGATCACTAAATTCTAGCAATTTCTTTTGTGAGTAAACCAGAGCCAAGTCAGACTGCTGATGATATAAGAACACAAACAACCCTGGAGTTAGAATGGAAGAAACAAGAGACTCGTATCTTCCAGTGTAGACAAAAAAAGCAATCTTCACTTATTAATGGGTCAGATT
>NW_009215468.1:76292-83816 GCF_000690835.1 Fulmarus glacialis
AGCCATAAAATTTCATACTGTGACCAATCACACACTGTATGTTCTTAATTATATTCTGAAAGGTCTGGAGTTACTAGATTCTTTAACTAAATGTTCTCCTACTGGCTTTAACATATCACTGAACTGGTAGTATTCTGATAACCCAAATACATCTGTTTGAGAGATCTGAACTATTCCTACTCCTAAATGAGTTGTCATATAATTATAAAAACCACCACTAAGACTATCGATCATCCCATTTATTTAGTGAGTGACACAATTCCACAGAGAGCAATATTGAAAGGAGAAGCTGAGCAGCCAGCGGACCAGACATGAGCATGAGTGCAAACCAGAAGCTTTCAATTTGCATCTGGACTTGTTATTGTCCACAGATTACACTCATTCAAAACTTCCGTCCAGCCAAAGTGATCAGAGGATCGACAGGAAGCAGAAAGGATGCAGTAACATGACTCCTACATGATGCTGGAGAAAGCCAAAGGCCAGGTTTCCTCATTGATTAACATCTCAAAGCAATCCTTTCAATCTAGGAAAGGCATCAACTAATGTTTGTTAAGATTAAGCATCACTTTAGAAAATTCTAAAAAGGTAAAAAGGGTAAATCAAGTCATGGAAGGCAGGACATTGTCTCACCCACTTGCAGTGGAGGAGTTTCACAGCGATGCTGAGGCCAGATGTCAGCGTAGCTTCATGCAGAACATGCTGTGCATTATTAACACTTGGCAATTGCAATACTGATTAAGAGCTCAACACTACAAATGCTTATTCACAGAAATAATTGCTATTCTGATAAGAAAGCTTACTGAAAACAATGGGTCTACTAAGATGCTCACAAGGACTGAAGTCAGGGTAAGACTGTTCTACAAATGAGAAGCTAAAACCAATCTAAAGCAGCCTGGCCTATTCTTTGTCTTCAAGAAGAGCCACGCACATTCTTGAAGCAAGAAAGTAGGGTGTTAGTTTTAGGTCAGGTGTTTCCTTGGTTAATCTTATTCTATGCTGTGTTTTGCAAGAAATACCCATGATTTAGCTAAGCTGTGGGTGGACAACGGTTCTCAACGGATTTAGCAATCTCTACCAAACGCTCTGGCTAATTACGCAATAATAAAATGCATTGTTTTTATCTTCTTTTCACATTGAAATTACTCTGATTGCAAAATGGGATAGTGACCTTTAAAAAAAAGTTGTCCCATTTTATGCAACACAATAACAAGAAATGAGATACAAAAATAAGGTATGCCATGGGATTACAATGCTACTGTCCTTTTGCATTTTGCAAATACTGGAAATGAGAATTCATATTGCAATGCTTCAGTCCTATTACTCATTGTTATTTCAACAAGCGCTTTAACAGAGCACACAGCAAAGATGGTTAACTTGTGGCTTCCAAACCAAACATTTCTCTTGCGCTGATCTAGAAACTGGTACCTTCTGGTATATGGTTGGCATTAGAAGCAATCCAGCACAAAACCAACTGAGAATATCAAGAGGGAGCTGCTGAAACCAGGCTTGCTGGGTTACACAAAGCACAGCTGCACACCCAAACCAGCCTAGTCCCCAGCACACAGTGATGCAGTATTAGCCTTGCCATATAACTGCTTCTTGCCTTTGAGATACATACATACTTTCCCCTCCTCTTGCCTTTCTGAATTATATGCTGTGCGACTTGCAGCCGCATAAAGTTTCCCTTGTGTATCGTAGGACCAGAAGAAATCTGAAGTGTATCTAACATTGGGATGGAGAAATGATACTTTTGTAAAACTCTTTTACCATTAAAATTCCGTTCATGGACACATGTGTCTTGGTCTACAACTCAAGGTGAGTGATGAATCTTAACTTTAAAATGAGAAGTTTTCAAAAAGATAATCGGTTGCATAATTTAGCTAGTAAAGTTCTGGCATAGCCTTCCCCAGATCCATAGGCATAATTTCTGTTAACATCAATGGGAACAAAGTATACACAGAAAGGTAAATGAAAAAAGCAATCATTTATTATATTCTTCTGAATATCTTAATGTAGATTTCACACAGCAGACATGGATTTTCTTTTCCACAGTCTATGCCATGTTAATATCCATATTTTTCTGCCTCTAGGTTTAGCACTTGGCAATAAGCCATTAGATAAACCATGAAGTACAAAGGAAAAAGCAAAACAAATGCATGTTCAAACATAGTCACTACAATCAGCAGTGCAGACCTTGCCAGATGGAGCAGATGATGTGGTCAATGAAGGTGCAGAAGGTGAAAGAATTAATCTAAGGGAATTAACAGGATGCCTGATACCAGATTACTCCCCAAAATCTCTTGTGTCAGCTTCAGCTGTCTGTGCAGAGTCAAGTGCACATGGTGGACATGCACTAATTGTGCGTGCCTCTCTCTGCTGTTACTGAATTGATTGTTTTTACTGTGCTCATCTAATTTCTTTTCCATTATTTAGTTTGGCCAAGAAGTCTCCACTCCAAACACTTTGAATTGTAAATTATAGCTGCTAAAAAACTAATCTCCAACACTGTTTCTTGTGCATTTTCCATGATGTTGCCAAAAGTATCGAAAAAATGCCCTTTCTTGAGAACTTCTACCACCTTCTTCCCATCTGCAGCGTAGTATGCTTGCCTGGTGCATCTATAGTTATATCTGGGTTTTCCATGCTTATAGCCTTCTGCTATTCCCCATACACTATGCTGTGGCTGCATCATTTCATATTCTTTCAAGATCTGTATTTTTTCAGTTTAGCCTACTTAGCACACTGAAGATGCAAAGGAAGAAATATATAGTCCAGGATGAGAATAGGTTTTATCAATATAGACTTCAATGGGTCCCAAAATGTTTTATCTTTGAGACGCAGCATAAAAATATTCAGTTACAAACATTGGAGGATGTGGATATAAAGGTCTACTTCCTATAGCAAGGGCTCAATTTTGGGTGCCTTGTACTACAGTCTCAGATTTTTTTTTCTGCACAAAATAAAAAAGTAAGAAAGCATGTATCTTTGTGTAAAAAATTTAGAGGTAATAACCTCGAAATGGTGGAAGCTAACTTCCATTCTCATGAGATATATATGTGTTTGTGAGCAAGTGTATGCAGAGAAAAGGAAAGGCTTGTAACCGTTTTGCTCTTTAGAAGGTTCACACTTGCTCCCTGCAGTTTCCTTTACTTGTTTTTAACTCTACTCCAAGTCCTTTCTCTTAAAACTGCTGCAAGCACCTCAGAGAGCCTGTGACCACTGTGCAGCAGGGCACAGGTCAGAGAGACTGGGAAGCTCCCTGCCTGGGCACACGTGCAACTGCCAGCAGTATTATTACATCAGTGTGATGTCACAGCTGACCTAACAAGGGCCATCTCTGAGCTACCGGCTCAGGTTGCAACCACTGGTTGCAACTGCAGGGAGAGGTTAACAAGGCTTATTAACTGGTTTAATGATGCACTGCTGTGACACCCAAAGCACCTCTGCATCCTGCTCTACTGTGTAACCTAAAACACCTGAGGGAACTAGCACGGCTTTCCAAGGAATGGGGCAGCCTGTTCAGACAGCACATCCTTCAGGACTCTCCCACACTCGCAACTTGTTCATCCTGTTGCTCCCAGAAGCACATTTCCAGGAACCTACCCCTCAGCTCCATATCTCTCCAAACCAGTCGTGATCTCACCTAAACTGAAAAAACTAGGAATCAGGTTCTAGTCAGAATTACCCTTCAAGGGACAAGCACAACATAGTACCTCTCCTTTCTCAAATCCTCTTTCTCAAATCCTCTGAAAATCATTAATCTTTTCTTCCAAACATCCCAACAGTCCCATAAATATGGCAGGATATATGGTTTGAAGACTTATCAGAGGAACTGAGTTTTTTCAGCTTTTTTTCTAACTATTGGTGAGATGAGTTCAGTGAAAATGAAACTTTTAAAAAATGAAGATATTGGGAATCTATCTGATTCAACAGTTGACACTTTTATCCCTTTCCACAGCATCTAGGTATTATTTGTACTGTTAATCTTGTGCTAAGACCTCTGCCAGGAAGAAACCTATGCGCAAAATATATCCTTTAAATTTTACCTTTTCCTTGCTGTCACATGCTGGCAGCAGTTAATCAAGAAATCTATGACAGCAACAAATTCTGCCTTTTGTAACCTTTCCCATACTGCATCTAGAAGTGGCAAATGAATATGCAAAATAACCTAAAGAAATTCTCTTTTGCCTCATCTTCCCCTTTGCAGATTTGTTGGCCTACTGAATAGCCAAACTTTGCAGAAATGCTGACTAATACACCTTGTGTTTACAATTCTTGCTTTCTTAACTAGCTTTAGTCCAAAAGTAGCAATAACAATTGTTTGTTGCCTTGGAAACATATGAACTACACATTCATGCCTTTCTCAATGTGTATGTTTTTTTTTTTCCTATAATGCTGTAACAGAGATCTACCGAAGCCTGCAATTTATCAGCTGGAATAAACATCACCTTCTATGATTCAATTATTTATCCACTGCTGATGGCCAAATTTGACTTTAAACAAGGTGCAGATGACATTTGCCAAGTTCATCTCTGACCATTGTCACTAAAACGTTTACCAAATAACATCTTTTTTTTCCCAGCAAAAATAAAAAAGATAAAATTTGCCCTTTATTATAAAAAAAAAAGGTTTGCTAACAGTTATTATTTATCCTTTTCATATCCAGAGTTTCCTTTGACTCGGCAAACTAAGCCAACTGCTGGCTTTTAAAGATAGCATGTTGGAGGACATTCCTAAACCACCTCTCTATACTTATTTCCATATACATTAAAAGTCTTTGCGTGCCCTACGGTGTATTTGGGAGTTTATTAGCAAAAAGAAGTAAAACTTCTTTTACATTACTTCCACATTAATCATATGACAGTAACTACATATATATCAGTCAAAATCATTGTCAGAACAACCAAACCTCACAAGCATCTCATGTTATAAAAATACCCTTACCGTCCAGTCTAAATATGTTCCTATCCACCAAATTATCACAGGGATGTATTTGCCTTATTAGCCAATTAATAGTAAACAACTGTCTGCTTTCTGAGTTAAAGGCAAATGATTAAATGTACCAACCAAGTTGCACTTCTCTTACACTAACCGACAACGCTCCCAACAAGCAAGGCCCCTAAGCAGTCTACACTTGTTTTTGCTTTTCGCTTGCTCTACTACAATAGCTAAAAACGGAAATGTAGCCAACACCATTTTCAAGTACCATTTTTAAAGGTGTGCTTACATCCCATTTTCTAAAAGGCAGACACCCAAGCTGCAGACAGGCAAGCCCCGCTCCACCAAGAGCTTGGGGAGAGCTGCCAGCGGGAGCCGGGCTGCCGCTGGCACCTGCACAAAGAGAGTCGCACAAAAGGGGGTAGAAAGTTCCCTGCAAAGCACTTGTGGAAATTGGGCCAAGATTTCAATAAAACCTGGACCTCCCAGCAGGCGTTATGTTGCTTAAAAATATGAAGATCCAAAGTCCTAATTAGGTTTGTAACATTGTGTTCAGGTTTCCCAGGTACAAGCAATTAACCAGTAACTTTATAACTAAGCTTGAAAAGCAATAGACTGCCATTTTACTACTGCTCCATGGCTGATTTCTCAGAACACAGTATTATACTAATAGCAGCAATACCTAAAGTTTCAGAAAATCTTTTCTTTGTAATCACAATGTTTTTTATTAATGGTATTTATTACTGTAAGTGAAATATATGATCAGATAAAGACCTTGAAGAGTATGAAGACTATGACTGAGATGTACGAATAGACCTAGCAGTAAGGCCTCACATGCTAAGGAAAAGACCCAATATACTCATGGTTTTATTAAGATGGAAAAAGCCTTGATATACGCACAGTGTAAAATCCTTGCTTTTCTTCACTGCCCATTATTCATCTAGATTTCCAGAGGTATTTTATGGGAAATTATTCTAAACAGCAGGTGATTCTGTACCCTATACTGGGAAAGAAGAAGAAAGCAATTTCCTAACAGTCCCCAGCCATCAATCCTCTTGAAAAATAAGCTTGACCGTAAGCTTAGGGCACCACCAGCCTGAGCTGGAAAATCCCCAAAGGGCATTCCAAGCTATGCTGGAGCAACTGACATTTCTTATGTGAAATGTAACTTCTAAAAACTTTCTAGTTGAATAAGTTTTTTAGTCAGGTAAGATTTACCGAATGTGTACACAGTGAAAGGCAAAAAAAAAAAAAAAAAGAAAGAAAAAATACTTTCATTTTCATTAGCTAATGTTTCACAGACTAAAATTTAAATGAACTTTCTCATTAGTTTCCTTATTTTCAGGAAAAATTCTCTCTCCTCTAAATGAGATCAGTCAATTTTTTCTCTGCACTAGGAGTTTTTTGATGATCAGTTTTGATGATCATTTATGTTGAAGTGTGAAGAACTTGACAACACGGCAAAAAGATAAAACACTGACCTTTCAGAGATTACTATTGTACTGTGCTATATCCTTTCTGATGCATATTGATGACCTCCTTGCCTGCTTCAATAGGAAAAGATAATTAAATTTAAGTTGAGCAATGTACTAGCCATTCTTCACAGCTTGGGATTCTCTGCGGCAAACAGTGCCCACAGTTGACATCAACGTTATTAATATAAAAAGAAATAATCAGCAACAGAAGCCAAGCACAGAAGGCTGTCCTTCAGTTTGATTCTGCCCTTCTTTCTGGACAAACCTGCTGCTAACTTCAGAGAATTCAAGAAAAAGTTAACATTTAAGAATGCCAAACAGATTGGCATTTTGAATGCCTAACCTTTTAGCCCGATAAATCTGTCCATGAGGTGGATCTACAGAGGTACCATATTCCAGATAAAACAGTCTTACGATTTTTGCACAGATGTGCAACTCATTATTATAGGCATCCCAGATAACTCAGAAACCTCTGCTTTTGTCCAGATCACATCACAGATCAGATAAACCTTGCCAGGGCATTTTAGGAGAACCCCAAAGACCTACCACTAAGAAATAAGACAATAAAAAATTCTGCCTGTCTCTTTGTGGTGGATTACTCAAACTGAGAAAGACTGATGGATTATTCATAAAGAAAAAAGGATCCTGGCTATGATTTTCTAAATTAAAGAAAATGTCCAACTCTTTAAGCACAAAAATAATGACGACACCTTGTCTTTTGGAGTTTTTGCTTAACCACTAACAGTTGCTGAATTTATATTCCCCAGCTTTTGCCAAGGCAGTATTCACTAGAGATGGTATTCTAGTCAGTAAAACCTCTCAAAAAAATCCTTACCTGCTTGTAATTATATAGCTTGCTTCCTCTTATCATTTCTACCACCCTCATTGCTAATTATTTTCTTCTAATGAAAACCAAGGGACACTTCAAGAAGAATAATTTCCTTTACCTGTCAGTTCCTTTTTCCCTTTCCTTCCATTAACCTGCTGCTCCAGCACTCCTTCCAGCACGTGTATCTGAGAGCTCCTAGATGACATTTCTGAAAAATGAAGTGTTTACCACCCTGACAACATTTTTCTGACCTGTTTAAAACTTTTACATATAATTTATTAT
>NW_009215469.1:0-607 GCF_000690835.1 Fulmarus glacialis
CACCCCCGGCCCCCCGCCCTGGGGAAGCCCCGGGGGTCCCGGCACAGTGCAGGGGAAGGCGGTGGGAACCTCCACCCACCACGTAAGGGCTTCGGGAGTCACAGGTCCTTGCTCAGAGCAGCCCCTGCACAGGGCAAGGTTGTCTAAAGCATAAAATTCAGAAGAAAATTACTTGAAAATAATTATTTCTTCAGAGAACAATTCATGCCCATTTCCAGGCCATTAAATCCTTCCTCCTCCGCAGAACCCACCATCAGGTTCCCGATGTCACAGGTGTCAATCATTTTGGCAACAGTTCCCTCTTTCCAAACCATTGTTTTAAGGACCAAAAAAATCAGATGTGAAAAAAAAAAAAACCAAAAACCCAACAAAAACCCAAACCAACCACCACCCTTTGCCCCACCAGATTATTTACTGCCGTATGAGAAAAGCCTTCCCTGAAACCCAGGGCTTAAAAGAAAAAAAATATTAAAAAAAAAAAAAATCAATAGTTTAAGTGACTTATTTGTGCTGCTGAAGGTTTGTTTCCCAATTTTGACACTGTCTCTCTGTATTTAGTGCAGCCTGGGTCTCTCCACTGGGATGCCAAGAGATATTCCTCAGTCAT
>NW_009215469.1:741-975 GCF_000690835.1 Fulmarus glacialis
ACCAGCGCTTCTGCAGCTGGGACCTGACGCCTTCCCTGGTGCCGTCAGCTGCCCGCACCGGGGCTCCCACCCCGTCACCCACCACAGGGCTGGTGTAACCATCCCTCTGCCTCCCCCTCCCCGCACCGGCTTCCCCAGGACTCGCCCCAGTCCCAGCAGAGCCCAGACTGTCCTGGAGAAGAGCTGGCCCAGGCAAACCCCGCTGGGGCGAGAGCCCGCACGGAGCACAGAGGA
>NW_009215469.1:1486-1699 GCF_000690835.1 Fulmarus glacialis
CTGCTCTCCTGCTTCCCAAACTCTCCCCTAGCGCTCAGCAGCCTCCTGCACCCGGTACCCGACCCGGATCAGTGCCCTTGCAGAGCCCAGATGCCTGGGTGATGGGCTCACGTCCCCTCCTGCAGCAGCCGGCCTCAGCCCAGGGCAGCCTTGGGCTTCCCTGGGGCAGCAGAGCCCCGACGCCGTGTCTCGGGCCCCGCTGCAGAGGGAAGG
>NW_009215469.1:1745-2061 GCF_000690835.1 Fulmarus glacialis
GTGGGGCGAAGCGTGACCCTCCTGCTGCACACCACCTCCCCTCTCCTTTCTCTCAGAGTGCAAGTTTCCTACCTCCCCATCACCAGAGTGCCTCATCAATCATGTTCCCTCTAATTAACTTCTAATTTACCTCTTTAGTCAAATCTGTTTACAATCAGAGACAAGAAAACATGACCCAATGAGAGGTGTGATGAAGACCGGTCTCTCTCTCTGCAGGCTCCGCTGCCTCCGTGCCGCAGCCCAGCCCGGCACCCAGAGCACGGGCAGCTCTGCCTGTCCCCGCAGAGCGGGCAGAGCACGGGCAGAGCACGGGCAG
>NW_009215470.1:0-4674 GCF_000690835.1 Fulmarus glacialis
ATAAATGTAATATTTTTTTCTTTCTTTTTTTTGCCATCAGTGAAGCATCCGTGTGTTTCCCTGGTGCACTGAGACCCCACGGGCTGACCCTCAGCGTTTGACCCTGCCGGCCAGGGCTGCGTGGGAGCCCGGGGGAGGCAGGGGGGGTCTCTCCTGTGGGAAGGCTGGAGCTGGCAGCAAAATCGGAGCTGGGGGGTCAGGCCACGCCGCTGTTCAGCCAGCGGGAGTGTGGGCTGAGCTCAGGCTGCGCCTTGCGCCCCTCTCACGCCCTCGCCTCCTCGGAGAAACACGCGTCATTAACCTTCCGAGTGCTTGAAATAAATTGGGCACAATATTTGCCTTCGGAGAGGCCAGCGCAGACTGTACACACTTCACAAAGCACGGCACACACCAAACAAGGTTAAGCCCTAAAAAGCTGAATTATTTGTGAAGCCGTAGATATTTCATACGTGCTTGTACTTAACAGAACCCTTCCAAGTAAGGAAGGAGCGCAAGGGCTGGGAGAGTTAGTCTAAGCTCCGTAATGCTGTACCGTTAAGAGCCTCTTTCATGTAACTGCATTTATGAACTGAGCTTGGAATTCTTAAAAATCCAAATTATTACAAAGGAAGGGGTTTAGCGTCTGGCCAAATGACAAAGCCTGCCATTCACTTGCCTCTTGCATTGCTTGGCTTTACAGTGAGTCTCAAAGTTTGAGGTCTGCAACCCCAGAGCCATCCCGGGAGCAGCCACCTCGGGGCTGGCAGCTGTGCCGGGGCTCTGTCTGCCGCCGGTGGTCCCCACGCCACATCTCCGGGCAACCTCCTCCGGCAGTCCCCCACTTTGTTTCAGGTTTCATGGCTACTGACGTTTCTGGGTGAAACTCTCTGCAGCTTAGCCATTTCAAGGTTGTGGTTTTTTTTTTAAATTGACCTCCATAGACTGCTTCCCGCAGTACCGTGCTGCTGGTGCTGGCAGCGACCCACTGCCACTTGTGAGAGTGTCGTCTTCCGCTTGTCTGCACTGAGATAGCACAACCTGCTGCCTTTCCATACCGTGTCTAACTCTGCATGTCTTGAAATGGGTTGGGGAGAGGGGAGCAGGAGCAGGAGCAAAGCTCAGCGCTGTTTCTGCGGGTCCTGAGTGTGTGACAAATGAAAAGAGGAGAGCGAAAGGAGTTTGCAGAGTCAGTGTTAATATCGTAGGTGTGGGCGAGAGTACTTGTGTGCTCTGCTGCAGTAACTAATCCACTGAGGACGTACAACGTGCCCGCTAAGCTCAAACCGTAAGCATTTAAAATATGCTTATGACAACTTAGTAACACTGTGGCATCTTAAAATGCAATGGGTATACTATATGTGGCAGTATATTGGCATGCATTGGCTTATTTTAGTTTCAGTTTCCCTTTACAAACCAAGAATAAATGGATAGATGGTCCTTCAGAGGACAAGAGCTAGTCCCATTGTCCAGACGGGGCAGAGCTCATGTGATGTCTTTCCTTTTCTAGTTACTGGACTTTTCTCCCTCCTCGGTCCAGCATAACTCACAGGCGTTAAGCTGATTTACAGACATGGAAATGCTTTCAAGACACAGCTGTGCCTGTCGAAAGCTGCCATCACTGCGAGTCTCACTGCTGTGCTGAATCTCTGGAGATTTCTGTTCTTAGTTCAGCTCTACTCAGATAGTGAAGAGAGATTTATTTCATTTATTAATTTTGTGATGTAACTTTATAGAAGGGGATTGTTGCAAACAGCGAGACAGCTTACTGCCCGCTTAAACCTTGCAAATTAGAGTAATGTCTTGTAATTGTCCCTTCAAAATCAGAAAGTGGTGGAAGAGAGATTATTAATTTGCTATTTATAAGACCAAGGGTTTTCTATGTGTAAGAAGAGTAATTAAAGCCAGCTGCATTAAAAACATACCCAGATTCAGCATCACTGATTTTTCTCCAAAGAAAAATCAAGAAATGGTATTGCCAGATGTTGAGATTCTGTTGGAAACTCTAGATACTGAGATATCTGCTTGTATGGTCTCATGAATACATGATGAACTGTGAATTCAAACTGGCTGCCACCTCTACTGAGCAGCCAAAGGCAAGAAAACAATGCTGATTGTGTGCAATATGACATAAAGCTGATTTTATTTTTTTTTACCCCTGAAAACTTCCAAAGAGTTAGTGCTCCCAGAATTCAAAATCCAGAAGCTAAAAAGTCAATTGATTCTTTTTTTTTTTTTTTCAGGATAGCTCATGCTTTTCCTTGAAAGACTGACCTCATATCCTGATACATTTAGCTGGCAGCACCCTTGTGATGATAACCCAACCCTGCAGCTGCATGTGGGGAAGGTGCCCTCTCGTTAATTATGCCCAGGACCACCTGCCTCTGGGATGGGAGAGCTTATCAGGCCTGCAGGGCAGGCAGCCAGGGCTTGCTCCTAGCAGGCTGGTAAGCTGGCTCTTCTTGCTGAGGACATTGGGTGGCCAGGAGGAGCTGAGGAGGGAAGGACAAGATGACAGGAGCCAGCCAAGCCAGGAATCGGAGAAGTGGTGAAGGACCACCACAGCTGCAGTGGGAGAGCAGAGGTAAGGCTGGCTGCAGAGTGGATGTGTGGGCAGATTTGGGTGGCTGAACTAAATCTAGGGGGGTGACAAGTACGTGTCATGGTGGAGCTGTCATAGGGCTGGAAAGGAACAGATCCTGTTGGAGGTGAAGATCTTGGCTACAAAGCCTCCCTGTGTTTGGTTGGCTTAGCTGGTGGTGTCAGCTGTCACCTAACCATGGGAGGGGATGAAAATGTTGAGCTGGAAGCAAAAAGCCACAGTCTTCCCCCTTAAAAACAAATCTGAGGATCTGACTGTGGTTTTCCAGCCTTTGGGATCTGCAAGGGCTGTAAGTCAGCAACTGTTTCTCTCTTGTCTGGGTTAAGTTTAATTTCAAACAGTTAAAGTTCTGGTTTAGCTCAGTTGCACCATGTCTGCAGGCTGCTGTGCTTCCCTGTGAGGCTGAATAACACTTTGTCCCAATAAGCTTGATCAACAGCTTAGCTGTGAAATTCAAACTTTTGCCACACATTGTTACCATTTCCCTTGTATGAAAAGGTGAAATTCTGTAATCCAGCAAGGTAAATAATGCTGCCATAAGAATATATATGACATGGCTAAACATTCCTCTATCAGTAATGCTAGAGCTTTGACAGAGGTGTATTTTCCGGAGGCAGAGAGCTGGCTACACAGTGACCACTAGCCTTGCAAAAATAGTGCTGGCTTCCTCTTCTAGCCCAGCTGCTTCCCCAAATGGTTCTTCAGGTTACAAAGAAAATATGCCTGGTGCTTCCTGATGTGACTGCTCCTTTGAAGCCTCTTCTTTGAGGGGCACTGGGTTTGACTTTTGACATTGCCCTGTCTGCTTTATCCATGGCTTATGTGGTTGTTTTACTGCACCTGTGAGGGATTTGATGTTTAATCACTGGTCCTGTCGTGTGTGAGGGGACCGCGACGGGCGCTCTGCTGCTGCGGGGATGCTGCTCCTCTGCGCTCCATCTGCTGATGCAGTTCTGCTTCAGGAATAACGCATGAGAAGCAGCCCTCTGAGTGACTGCAGGGGTAACTTCAAGATATCTCTGCGGAACAATTAAATCAATGTAATCCTTAATCAAATGCCTCTCTGCAGACAGGTATTGTTCCAGTGGCTCCCAGGTATTGCACAAGTGGCTCCCAGGAGCTTCTTTTTCATGAACGAAGGGGCTAGGTCCTTCCCACATTTACCTCAAGTGCAGCCCTGCTTTCTGCACAGCTGTACTGCACAGCGGGGCAGGGAAGTTGTTGATGCACAGTCAGGGATGGGCTGTAGAAACCATAATCCCTTTTTGTAGAATCTGAGTGGGATGTGTCTAAAGGAGAGAAATCGGGACTGGGGAAAACCTGAGCTTTCCTTACCAAAATGTAGCACAGAATCGTGCTTCAGTAAGTGGATAAAGCACCTCAAGCCCCTCTTCTCCCTTGGTAAAACAACTTGCCTACACCACCATGTCCCTCTAAATGTGCCTGTTGCTTTGGCCTCAGCTCATTAGGCAGGTGAAACACCATTAACCTCCAGCTAGTCTCTGTACCTAGCTGCTTCCGAGTTTCTCAATCTTTTCACAGCTGGTTTCTCACCCAACTCTGTTCAATGATCCTGTTTGAAGTCAGCCAGTGATCATCTGCTCTGTGGGAACAGGACCAGACTGGCTTGTTTAGCTTGTGAAATCTTTGTAAGCCAGAAAGTTTTTTCTAGGACTTACTGTTTAGTGAAGTCTCAGTTGTTCCTTATTTTGGTATAAATGTCTGTTTTTCTAGTTGGGCGATTTCACTGTAACTTTAACCTTTAGGCTTATAGAAATTGATTTGGGGGAGAGAATAGCTGTCTCCCGGCGTTTATGTCCTTTGAAAAACTTTAATGTATTCAGATACATGAACTGTCCCTAGGTGCTCTCATCTGTTAGCTGACAGATGTCACGCACGTTGTTCAGCAGCGTAACGGTGCTGCAGGCGCTACACGGCTTTGACGAGAAAAGAGTTACGTGAGCTTCTTGTCATGAAACAGTTGCCACTTTATTGGAGAGGAAAAGAGGGAAGCTGACAAAGTCGAGGGACGCCGCCGGCAGGCGGGTGAGGGCAGGCAAGGCTGGGAGGGCGGCCGGGCGGGCAGGGCAAGCCCT
>NW_009215471.1:0-2995 GCF_000690835.1 Fulmarus glacialis
CCCAAACTATTCTATGATTCTATGGTTTACTTGGGAAGACAGACACCACAATTTTAAATGCCCCCCCGCCTTCCTCCTTCTTTCTCTGAGCTTTTATTGTTGAGCACAATGTCATATGGTAACGGACCCATTGACCCATCCCTTTGGTCAGTTGGGGTCAGCTGTCTCGGCTGTGTCCCCTCTGAGCTTCTTGTGCACTCCCAGCCTACTCACTAGTAAGGCAGTGTGAGAAGCAGAAAAGGCCTTGACACTGTGTAAGCACTGCTCAGCAATAGCTAAAACATCTCTGTGTTATCAACACCGTTTTCCGCACAAATCCAAAACATATCACCATACCAACTACTGTGAAGAAAATTAACTCTGTCCCAGCCAAAACCAGTAGAGAGAGAAAGGGAGGAACACAGCTTTAACTTGCTATGGTGAAAAACTTTTTCACCACAAGGATAGTCAAGTTTTGGAACAAGTTGCCCAGAAACATTTTCAAGATCTGAGGGGAGAAAGCCCTGGCAACCTGATCTGATCTCATATCTGATCTTACTTTGAGCAGGAGGTTGGGCTAGAGACCTCCTGCGGTCCTTTCCAGGCTGAATTATCCTGTGGGGAGTAGGAGTGGCTGAATCTGGCAGCCCAACAGCGGTGAGGCTGCTCCAGCTCCATCTCCCCATGTTCAGCCACTAGCAAGGCTGAACATGTACTCCCAATAGGCACACAGACAGAAGTAAACAACACATATATAGATATACACATGGCCAGCCACACAGATCAACACAGACAGAAACACATACAACATTCACACAAGCACAAAAAAAACCACCAACAGCCTCATGCTGTTCCCTTCTCTGGCTGATCAGGATAAAAGCCCATTAGTGGAAAATATATTGGCATATATAGACATATATACAATGTGGATCCCTCCAGGAGCTGGCTTTGGACACTGTTTGTTTTGTGAGTGGGTAGCCTGAAAGCTTTAACATTTCCCTAGTGATATTTTGCATCTAAACTACAACACGATCAAAATGCAATAGGAAACTGCATACTTGAATTTTGGATCCAAAATGCACTAGTGAGATGGGATTTGATGAACACATGAGGCAGAATTTCATCACTAAACCTTCTAGGAGAAAGGAAAAAAAAAAAAGAAAAAAACCACACCCCATCCTCTTACCCTGAATATTAGGTGAGTAATCCTGAAGCTAGATGAAGTGAAAGATAGCACAGGGTCAGGGTGGTTATATCCTTTACATTTTGCCTCATTTTTAACACTTGAACCTGAATGGTGTTGAACTCTTTCTCCTACCTCAAAGTGTCTCCAGCAGACATTCAAATTACTCTGTAGTCATTGCTTCAGGAGTACCTCTGATTTTTTCTATTTAATTTTCAAAGCAAATCTGGATCTATTCCAGACAGTTACTGAACAGAGATATTCAATTCATGAAGGTATCATCTTCCTTTAAACTATATCAAGATGCATCTTTACATGATTGCTTTACATTCAAAAGGCTCTGGTGAGTAAATTCCACATTCTTTTATGTATGAATCAACGTTGTTAATTACTGCAGTTTTCTCACAAGTTTCACAATAGTTGGTAATGACTTTAAAGGTAGTATTCTGGAGGCAGACAACTATATGATACAACCTCCTGTATTTTACATGACTGAATTTTGTAGCCTTAATTTTGTGATTTAGCTTGAAAATGTCATTAGTAGGTAACTTACAAAAGGTTTGGAAAGAATATATGTATGTCTGTGTGAAACTGTATCAATATGTATCTATGTGTGTTTACATATTAAAATCAATGTTATAGGTATATATAGGTTATAACATGCATATATATACATAACATGTACCTATATATTTAACATGTTATAGCAATATATATCTGTGTGTTAAAATGTTAAAATTAACTCATGAGATTTGAACCTTTTAATTTTCCATACCATGGCTGCAATATATGCTTTCCTAAAATAACACATTATCTTAAAATTATACAGTACTTTTCACCCCTAAAAATCAACAGAGGTCTATTTCTCTGTTTCACAGAAACCATTTTACGTTCCATGGCAATATAATGGACCATTTGGTGGGCACAACTTCACTTTATTCTCATTTTCAGACCCTTTTAAACTGCCACAGATGTATAATCTAGCCTTTGTGTGACCAGAAATCACAGCCAGGATTGTCATTACAAGAATCATTCTGCTGATCACTGTCTGGGACTCGGCAATGTTGCATGACTCTTAGGACAGCAAGGGAAGGGTTATTATATGTGAAAGGTAAAAAGACATCTTTACAAAATGTAATTTCCATTATCAGGATTGATTGGCAAACACATTTCTTATAAAAAAAAGGTTGTATTTAGTTTTATTAAATATTACTAAATCACTCAGCAATAAAATTGGAAGGCTTCAGTGAAGGAAAATGTACATGTTGTAGTCACTAAGGAACACATCACGACTCTGAATGTTTCAGTCTAAAAAGACACCTAAGCTAAGGCTGAAGGAATTATACCTACTTGCAAGTGGCTACTGAGAAGGCCACTAGAACAGGATCCTCACTGGGTTACTGACTGCTACAGTCACTAATGCAACAGGAAAAATACCCTAAATACATATGGTTCTTGGAGTCAGCTGAGAAACTGCTAACCTACCACCAGTTCATACACCGTTGATCAGACTGAACTGAAGGTAGCAATTGTTCTAAGGCATTGACTGAAGCAGCAGAAGTCAAGAGAGATTTCCTTTCAGAGAGAGATTGGTCAGGGCTAACGCTTGTTCTCCACCTTCTTTACAGAACCTGTGTGCCAAAAAAGACATTTCATCCATCACAGCTTCAATGGCGTTCCCTGGAGCAGGGTCACTGAAGTCCATGCTTTCATAGAGCCAAGACCACCCCTTGGGGATAAAACAACCCAAAACTCTTATCAGGGCCATGAAGTACAGTGAAAGACACAGCATTAACAAACACAAAAACCCAAACACAAAAAGGAAGCCTACAG
>NW_009215472.1:0-7253 GCF_000690835.1 Fulmarus glacialis
GGCCGGGCTCGGGGACAGCCACACCACCGAGGGGATGGGAACAACAGAGCTCTGACGCTGTCCGCAGGCTTGGAGAGGCCCCGGACCCTGCCAGGGGAGGGAGCGCGCAGGTCTCTGACCCCTCTTGGGACAATCCCGCCGAGGAGGAGCCGCGGCGCGAGGTCGGTCCAGCGCAGGAGCGCTGCAGGTCCAGATCCGTCCCCCCAGCCCCTCTGCAGACGGGACTCGCTGCTGATCTCAGGATGTTTCACCTGGGAATAATTCATTATAACACAGGAAAGAATCCAAGACACAGAAACGCCAGGGACCCGAGCGCTCCCCCCCATCCCCACACTCAAAAACGACCAGCAGAAAACGAGGTGGGCTTTTGCTTTCCCGTCCCTGCGCTCAGAAGGGTGGGCTTGCTTTGCCCGTTAGTTTCAGTGTAAAAGCTTCTCTTTTTGGTTTATGTGCACAAAAGGCTTTTGCTTCACAGCTTAGCTAGATATGGGGCTGCAGATGCTACTGCACAGCAGCACCCCAACCCATCCAAAAGCTCATCACAGCTTCTGGGACATTTTAGGAGGGTCTTGAGGCTTTAAGGACTCGGCTCTCTCAAGCCTCGTCTGCCTCCCTCACATCCTTCATAGCAATCTCCAGAGCAGAGCAGGTCGCATCCGTTCCTGTCCACCGGCCCATCTTGCCACCACCGGGAGAACGAAGAAACCCCGTGACTCAACGAGGTCCTCAGAGGAGCCTCCAGTGAACCGCCGCCAACTCCCACGCTTTCCTAGAGCGCCATGCGTTCTCAAAATGGTTTTTTTTTTAAACTTAACAACACTAGGCTAAACATGGCTCTGCAGTCACGACGAGACTGGAGTTTGGAAACCAGAGCTCCAGTGGCACACGCGGCACAGCCTGGACAGCCCCAGGTTGGTGATTGCTTCGGTGCCTCTCCTCCTCTGAAAACAGGCTCCAGGCACCAAAATCAGGACAAATCCAGTTTAACACCCCCCAGGACGATGCCACTGGTCCCAAACCCGGCCAATATTACAGGGATTGGGGAAAGGACACAAACTCCCAACAGCCTCATCCTCAGCCTTGTCCTCTCGTTCCTCCTCAGCAAGGTCCGTTCCTCCCACCCCACCTCCGTGCAGTGGGACCGGACTCGGGTACTGCAGGTCCACGGGGCGACTGAGCACGAGCCCCGCTCGAGACGAAGGAGCTGCCTGGGAAGAGTCATTAGGTCCAGCCAGGGCTCAGCACTGCCGGCGGGGACATGGCTCGACACCAACTCTTGTCTCTTTCCCCGTCACAGCGGAGCTGGACCTGGACCTGCCGCGGTGGAAACGCAGCTTTACAGGCAAACCACAGGGATCAAAGGATGGATGGAGCTGACGGGCAGGGGCTTCCAGCAGCTGCACACCTCTGCACCCTCCAATCCCCCTCTCCCCGGGACGCGAACTCCTCCCGCTCCCGACAGCGACGTGCCCAGCCGATGGGGAGATGTGCTCTGCAAACCCCAGGGGACATCACAGCACCGCTACCCCTCAGCACACACACTGCCGCTTCCCCCAGCCCCTCTGCAGACACAGCGGCACGGAGCCGTCCCCCACTTCTTATATTGCTACAGAGCTTGTTTCACAGGACTGCGACGGGGCCGGGGCTAAAGGGAAGTTTGCTGTCGACGGGGAAGGCTGTAACAGGAGTAAACCGACCTGGCCAGGTCCAGGAACCGGTACAGAACAGGAAAGGATGGAGGCTGTCATTTCCCTAGGACGCTAAACATTTCACTAAGCGCTTTGCATCTCCCACACGCTTTGCAGGTACGAGCCAGCAATCTTCACCGCACTCCCGGGAGGTAGGTAGGTACCACAAGTGTTACCACCCTCATTTTACAGATGAGGAAACTGAGGCAAAGAGGCGAAGTGACTTGCCCAAGGCCACAGCGGAGCGGGGGGAGCGACCCCCAGGAATTCCTAGCTCACCAACCACGCGTCCAGCCCACGCTGCTCCTCTGCTGCGGGTTGTCCCTTCGAGAAGAGGGGAAAGCGGGATGAGTTTACAGGGTTTGCAAATCACTAGTTTTGTTTTGTAACAGCATATCTTTACAGAAGCGCAGGAGCCAATTTACTACAACTGTGGCTTGAAAGCCCTGAGCGCTTCCTGTTTGTGAGGTAGAATGAGTTACCTAAGGGCAGTCATAACTCATGCTGCGGCATCGGAAATATTTGTTCCTCTCCACCTCTGCCCCACAGCAGGAGATAACATGGGAAAAAGCCGATCCCCACCCTTCCTGGTGTAAACACTGCAGGCATGGGGCTGACCTCGCCAGTGCAGCCGGGAGAGCCCACCGCGCCGAGGAGCCCCCAGCCCGTGCCCGACGCGCGTCCAGGAGAGGCTGAGCCAAGGTTCTCACCAGCCGCTATTGCTGCCGGCTCCCCGCGCTGGTCTACCGCAACCAGCCGGCGCCTGCACGATTTGACAAAAGATGAACGAATTCACATCGCACCAACAACATCCTGCAACACACATTTGCCACGAGCCATGTCTGGGATGCGGTGATCCGCGGCGGCAGCCACGGGAGGGGGCTATCCCTTCAGCAGAGAGAAGAGTCCTCAAAGGTACCTTCCTGGGAGTTAAGGCAACAGCTTCATCACGTCTTGTCTGCTGGGATCTGCGCAGCCGCAGCGACGCCGCTCTCTGGCATCCAGCACTTCCAGCAACTGGCAGCCCTGGGACACACCGTGCCGGCAGAGCATGACGTGCACGGCTGCCATCGGCAGAGGAGAGCCACTTGGCCGTCGGCACGCTCTCGATGGCGAGCTGCAGGCCGGCAGAAGTTAGGCGTGACCGTGCCATCACAAAATATCTCCCAAGGAGCAGTTGACCCCACAACATGAACCTGCTTCCCCTGCCCTCTCCAGTCCAGCGACTCCTCCGAGAGCTCCCTCTGCTCACGCAGCCGCCTCTTTCCTTCCACGCAGGCGCCCGCTGCTCGGGCTCTTCAGAGAGGTGGTGTCACTCCTTCATCTCCTCCTTCGGAGACGGGGTCTTGGGGCATGAGCGAGCAGTGTGTCATGGGCACGGCAGAGAAACGCCAGCCACGACCCCTGCCCGGGCAGGGCTCGACCAGCGGCACGATCTGGGAACCACCCCTGTGAGCGACAATCGCCCTCCTACTCATTTACCGCCAGGTATCCCTCCTCATTTGCACGTGCACACTCACACGCTGCTTGCTCATCTCCCCTGCAATGGAGCAACGACTTCAAGGCTGATTCTGTGACATGGACTTTGCTTATCTCCTCGCACTAGCAGCAGAACCCCAGTGATGCCCAGAACGAGTCTTTTTTTCCTTTTTTCTTTCTTTTTTTTTCCTTTTCTTCGAGTCCAGCACCATCCTGCTCTGGCTCTGTCCCTCTCTACTGAGGTCAAGTGTGAAAAATCTTAGCAGCATCAGTTTGTGGACAAGCTTCAACTGAGGGTTAGCCTAGTCAAGTGGGCTAAAAGGTTAAAAAAAAAAATAATCTAGATTCAAAA
This sequence comes from Fulmarus glacialis, assembly GCF_000690835.1. Taxonomy (NCBI): domain Eukaryota; kingdom Metazoa; phylum Chordata; class Aves; order Procellariiformes; family Procellariidae; genus Fulmarus; species Fulmarus glacialis. The sequence goes on from NW_009215472.1 coordinate 3,520, forward strand.
CCTAGTGAGAAATGCTAAAAACACAGAACTCAATGGCCTCTAACAGGACCAGAGGTAAGTAAACACGACAGACTTCTCGGAAACAGTGATGTAGCTTACGTGCTGTTAATTTGTACAATGCCACCAATCTGAAAAGCCCTAGCAAGGCCAAAAAAAATTAAAATAAGAATAGAAAAGGAGGATTCCATCCATGATGCCTGACCATTAAATAAAATAAATGACATTTTTTCCACAGCTTCTGTAATTAGTATTTGCTCCTTTGCTGGCCCTGCCCTGCCTCACCCCATCAGCTGTCCGTGTTTTTCTCCGCATCTTTGGAATGGATGATATACATGAAAGTCTGTTCGATGGTGAAGTCCGGGGGGAGGCTGCCTTTGTGCACGCCTATGTGCTTGCTCATGAGGTTGAGCGTGGAGCTGTAATGCCCGCACACAGTACAGCGGTACATGAGGGCTCCCGAGTGCGTCCGCAGGTGGCACTTGATAGTGGAGCGGCCGCGGAAGAACTTGTGGCACACCTTGCACTGGTAGGGCTTTTCTCCGGTGTGGATCCTCCGGTGGTAGTTGAATTCACTGGTGTGGGCAAACCTCTTCCCGCAGACCTTGCAGCTGTACTTGCTGTTGCCTGGCTGGTTTTGCAGCGCCAAGTCTTCGCTCAGGAACTCCTCTGGCAGCTTCCTCTTCTGCAGGCCCTGCTGCTGGAGACGGTCTCCAAAGCTGGGTCGGATGTCCAGGCTGCCCCCGCACTTGTGCTGGCTGACGTGGTAACGATACGCCGCTTCCAGCTTGAAGCTCTGGCCACAGAAGTGGCACCGGAAAAGAGCCTCCTCCATGTTCTGGTGAACGGCCAAGTGCTTCTCCAGGAGGTGCCGATCCACGAAGCTGTTGGCACAAACAGAGCAGGAGAAGACCGAGATCCCCAGGTGGGACAGGGTGTGCCACATCAGGCTGCAGAGACTGAGGTGCCTCTGGTCACACACGCCGCACGTCTGGCTTTTCAGGTTCACATGGTCCAGGATGTGGTTGCGGACAGTGTGGAAATCTTTGGCCAAAGGCTTCCCGCAGGCAGCACACGCCAGCTCTGAGCCAGGCCCTCCCCCAAACATGGTGATCTTCCCCGGCAGCGGGTCGCTGGGATGGACGATGATGTTGTTGTCAAAGATCCCTTCTCGTCGGTGGAGGGTCAGCTGCCACTGGGTGAAGAACTTGGTCTCGCACATGTCGCAGGAGAAGAGAAAGATGCCGATGTGGGACAAAACATGAGTGACCCTGGAGTTCCGGTCCTGGAAGTGGGTTTCACAGACCTTGCAGTTCCCGGTCAGCAGATCAACGTGATCTCTCGCATGCTGGCGGATCAGCTGGATGTTGGGCTCCAGGACCTTCTTGCACACCTGGCAGGGCATGGCCTTGCTATCCCGGCTGTCGTTCTCAAAGGCCAGCTCTTCTTCACTGTCGTCACTCAGCTCAATAACTTCTTCCGATGGGCCCAGCTCTTCACTTGCATCTTCGAAATGCAGTTCGTCCTCGCCCAAATCCTCCAGCTGAAGCTCATCCATCTGCCCAAAACCTTGCTCTTTGGAGTGGTCACTGTTGCTGGGACAGGAGTTGCTCCCTGTGGAGATGTCCAGGGAAGGATCAGCGGTAAAGAAGCCACCCTTGCCATAGTCGCCATTGCTCTGGACCTTATACTGCTGGCAGGAGCTTGTAGTGGTTTGAACAACGATGTTCACACTGCCCAGGCTGGGCTGGGTTGCCATACTCGCAGCAGGAGCGAACTGCCCTTGATCCGGTTCCTGTTCTGTCTTGGGAGGCTGCTGCGGATGCATCAGGGGAAGAGTCTGGCTGGCTTCACTCACGGTATTCCTGTCGTCCTCTTTGTAGCTGCCTGCCACTTCCCCCTGCAAGATGTAATTCCGTTCAGGGCCAAAATGTTCCCCACCGCTCCGAATTTCACCCAAAGAATGGCTCTGCTCTGAGGAGGTGCTGCTCAGAGGACCTGACCGGCCTTCGCTCATGGCCAGGGAGGGTTGCTTCGTGATGGCTGAGCTCTCCAGGTCAGGGAAGGTTGAATGGCAGGCCTTCAGCAGATCTTCCATGCCCAGCCGCTCTGCCACCTCGTAAATGACACCCACATTGATTAGGTCTGTGAAGAGCTCTGAGGTGTACACAAAGCTGAGGATCTTCTCGAAGTTGGCCGGCGTGATGAAATCCACTACGTAGGTCCTAGCAGCATCCAGCCCCGTGTTCAGAAAGAGGTTCTGGAAGTAGCCTGCGGCGCAGGCCAGAACAGCCTTATGTGCGGCAAAGGAGCGGGTGCCCACCAAAATGGTGACGTCGCACATGGTCTCGGAGAGCCTGCACTTGTTGAGTTCCTTCAGCAGGTTGTTGGGGTGATTGGTGCTGTGCAACTTGATCCTCATGCCCATCTTAGCAGCTGCTTAAGAGTCCCTCTCCTGGTCAGCTTCTTCTTCACGCATTCATCAGCTGCGTGAGCAGGAGGTGCTTGGCATCCAGAAACTGGCAGGGCAAGGGGCTCTAGAGAGAGGAAAACGCAAAAAACGTTAATACCTTAACAACCAAAGAGACATCACTCTAGTCATACCTCAAATTTTCCACCTTCCTGACAAGCAACAGAGAAGTAGCAGCATAGCTGCTTAGATGGAGATTGGCTAAAACCTGACTTGTAACTTCAAAGACCAACTCTTTGGGAAGCGAAGGGAAAGACGCACAAAGGGAAAGACACAAACAGACAAAATAAAAAGTCATTTACTCTGCCAGCAACAGCCTGAAGTTCCCACTTCTATTTGGGCATGGACACAGGTCCCTCTGCCCCGCAGCTCCGCTCAGTTCTGAAACTGAGCCCCATCCGGTGCCTGTTACACAGACGTCCCCCCTCTCCCCGAGCCAGGGGTAACACTCCTGCCTGGGGGGCTGAAATTCAGACTCTACACGCTGGCTGGCTTCACTTCCGGGTCTCCTCCAGCCACCACCGCTTCATACCTTCGCTTCAGATTTCTCCCGTACCCACATGGTAACTTTTGGTTTCCAGGTGGGATCTCATTTCGGATTCTCCCCTGCACGCCAGCTTCTCTGGTTCCCCGGGATTTCTCCTGTGCTACACCGGTACTTGCAGCACCTTTCAGTGCTCTTTTAGCCAGGCGGTTTGTGCAGTATCCCCAGCCTGCCACTACACACCTGGCCCATGTCACCAGCAATTCCCACCTGAGCTCGTCCTTCCATCTTGTCCCACAGCCTTTGTCACCCTGTCCCACTCACAGGTGCTCAGCCAGCTCTCCGGCCACCCGGGGACTCAACAAACTTACCCCGGGAGCTCTATCCCTAATCCCCTGCCTTTTTCTCCCCGTGACGGAGAACAACGACCCCAGAAGCCAGCAGAGAGTTTGCAGGAGATGGAAAGGGACCGGGCTGCCTTCTGCCCCAGCTGAGGACGGGCTGTCCTCCCCCGGGACGCCGAGGGACGGAGGCAGGGACGGCCCCTGCCCGAGAAGGCAGCGGGGAAACACCGCTCCCAGCTGGGAGGATGAGGATGGCCGGGGAAGGCTCTGGAGGGGAAACGCTCACCAGCACAGAAAACGCCTGGACGTGGGCAATTCCTGCAGCGTGGGGATCCCTGCGGGGGGCGGCCTGGGGACGGGACAGGAGGGAGGAGAGATGGGGGCGACCGCGGGGCAGCGGAACGTCGGGGCCGCGGGGGCAGGAGGAGGCCCCGGGGGG
>NW_009215473.1:0-3486 GCF_000690835.1 Fulmarus glacialis
CACTCTTTTCTGCTCTGGCACAGGCCTTCTGTGGGCTGCAGTCCCTTTGGGAATATCTGTTCCACCATGGAGCCCGTCATCCTCTGAGCTTGGTGTTCCCTCTGCTTTTTCTCACTTTTTTTCCCCCTCCTCTGCCTGCCCAGCATTTCTCCCTTTCTTAAATATGTTTTTCCAGAGGCACCACCAGCTCAGCTGACAGGCTCAGCAGTGTCCTGCGGTGGGTCCATCATGTGGCAGCCCCTGGACTCTTCTCATGGAGGCCTGTAGCAGCACCGCTGCCAATACCTTGACACCTACATCCCATACATGAACCTACTTCTTCCTCCTTTCAGTTTTAAATCTTCTACTGCTTATCGTGTGTGACAGGGCTTAGATAACAGATCCTTTCTTTCACTTTCCAATGGCCTTCTCAAGCTGCTGAAGACTGCTATCATTCCCTTCTCAATCCTTCTTCTTTAATTTAGCAAGAACAATTCAAGGTTTTTTGACAATTCTTTTGTGGTTTTAGTTATTTAGTCTTTAACCATGGTATCCCAAACTGGGCACAGTACTCCAGATGACATATTAGGAGATCTAAAGTGTAAGCATAATTGGGTTTTTTTAATATTATTTTCTGAATATGTCCTTCAAATCCACTGCAAAGGGCTGTGTTAAAAGGCTGTTCAAGAAACGGAGATGCCATGAAATAAAATATGTGTCTTCTTTCCTACCTAAAAGATATAAACAAATAGTAGATGCAAATACTTGGTTTTAACATGGGAAGAAGATCAACGTAGGCTGTAACAATCTGTGTTATTCAACTTTTACACCATCTGAAACAAGGGATAAATAGTGAAATGACAAGGTTTGCTACTGATTAAAAATTAAAAATTATTCAGGATAGCTAAAACTGTAGTTGACTGACCAGTTCCAGAATGGTCTCTCAATTTTAGTTAAGTAGAACTCATCTTATAACTTAACATACTCAATGCTGATAAACACAAAATAATTCACATGGAATAAAATATATTTTTACAGAAATCTAAATTAGTTATTCAGAAAAAATCTTAAAATTATTGTAGGCAGTTTTTTGCATAAGTCAAAACAGAACGGTAAATAAAAATTTGAGATTCATTAGAACTGAAATAAAAGCAAATTATGGATTATTACTGTATGAATCCATAGCATTTATACTGAATAATGTGTGCAGTTGTATTGAAAACATTTTAGAAAAACAGAACTGGAATAAGTGCAGAAAAGAGCAATGGGATGATTGAAAAATAAAGAAAACAGGTAGGACTTTTCAGTCTCAAAGAGATGGTTGAAAGGAATATAGCAAAGCCTTAAAATCATGAATTGTCTGAAAAGAGAACATTTATTCACTTTTTCCATTAAACAAAGCCTTCAAATTATCACACAGGACATGTCGGCAAAAAGTACCATTTTTTCCATGCCATATATATTTAACTTATAGCAATTGTTTCTCCAGTGTCTTTCATCATATACCTATGTTCAGAAAGAGATTGACTGAGCTTGCTCCTTGACTTTCATATTTTCTTATTCCTGTCTTCAACTGCCCCACTACTGTAATACTTTCTGTTGTAGGCCATGCTGTACTGTAATTTCGTACCTGACTCTCATTCTAACTTTTAATTTGCCTTATAATCATCTGACTTTATATTTGACATGTTTCAAGTGGTTGTTTCTATTGCCTCCATACTTATGGTACCTGTTTCCTTCAATACAACTGTTTCTAATCCACAATAGTAATGTTAGTTTCATGAATTTTCACTTAGCAGCAAAGTGTAAGGTTTGTGATCCATTAAACATGCATAATTTTAACAGTATCTGTGTTTGCGGTGAAGACACACCTTTTAACTCCCTTCTTGACAGTGCTGTTAGCTCTGATTCTATTTCCTAGATATGTAGTAGTCTGATTACTTCACTATTGCTACATTTCAACATTTTATGTTGTCCTTTTTGCCAGTATAGCAACTTCATTTTATCATGTATTTGTCAGTGCAAGTTAACCAAAAATTTTCTAGAACTGTCATTGCAATTAAAATGTCACTGATGTTGTTTTTATAAAAGAGGTAATTAAACTCTTCCATCCTATTACATAGTTAATGAGCATTCAAATTCAAGCAAATAATTAAAAGATGGCAATTCCTTAATCCTTTTTCTTATATTTTGTTTGAGATAATATTTTGTTTTCCACATATTCTTACAATACAGCATAACATTTCTGCAGCTATCTTATGAGTGACTTGTATGCTTTTATTACTTCCTGTAAAACTCTCCTCCAAATGTATCCAAGCTCAATGGAAAAAAGAAATATTTTTAGAAACTCATTTTCTTTTTCCCACTGACTTTGGAAGCTGAGTATTTGATCAATGCCACTTCAGACTGATATGAAACAGCAATGTTACTCATTTAACAATACTTTTCATTGTGGTTTTGCCCTGTACTGCCACAAAAGAACAGTTCTGTCTCATTTGGATTGCTACTGTCTTCATTCTCTAAGATGAGTATTACCATTTCTTTTAGTCATCTGATGTATCTCTTATACCTTCCTGAGATCTAAAATTTTCTTAGGTCTGCTGGTTTTTCACAGTTTAGCCATTTTACACCAGTTTTTGCAACTATCCCATTTTCAGCTACGCTGCTACTCTTCTTCTGTAGTAGTGTTTTTGTTAAGTGTGCCCAATGCTACATGCTTGTAGTGCAGACTGGTGTTCAGCAGTCTGTCAAAGTGCTGTCTCCATACTGCCATCCCCCCTTCACATTTATGGACAAAAAGGTAATTTTACGGTTAATATAAGGGGACAGTTATTTTATCTTCCTGGGAGAAATGAAACATTTACCGCTGGAGTAGACAAACACGTGACCTTATAATGGCCCCTGAGCCATATTGGCAGCTACTTTAAAATGAAGCAGGGAAGGAAGGGGTGCTTGAAAGGGACCTTTCAGGGTCACTTTTCCTTTGCATGTTATGTTTAGCTGAGTTTAATGTGATCTCAGGCATGCAACCAGTGCAGTACAAATGAATAAGTGGCAGACTTTAAGCAGTGAAAATATTCACATAGGCAGTTACTATGACTGGTTTTTGACAAGGCTTTCTTTTGAGGTCATAATTGAGGGATGTAAGGGGTGGTTACAGTCTTGCATATCCAGCAATCTTTACTTGTTGAAACCTTTCAGTGAACTTGGACTTGCCTCAGACTTTTTAACTCTTGGATCTGTAAGATACACAGAGATTTAAAGGAGTTATCCTTGTCTACTAAAATATATTGATATTCTTTCGCATAAAGAAGTGATTGTCGAAAAATGTAATATTTGCTAACAATTACTTTAGAAACATATCCTTTTCCACACTTTTTTTTTTTTCCATTTTAAAGGGAAATTGGTACACAGCTTTCACTTCACAGCTACAGATGCTAAAAGTCATCAAGTCAGTCACGGGTAGGTCTTGACCAATCTGGTCTCCTTCCATGACCAGGTGACCCG
>NW_009215474.1:754-1127 GCF_000690835.1 Fulmarus glacialis
TGGCGTTGCCCCCTTTGAGGGGCACGTATGCCGCAGCTTCCCCAGGCTGGGGGCCTTGGGGATGGGGTTCGTGGGGTAGGGGCAGCGCGTGGGCTGGGCAATGCCCAGCTTGGGGGTCCTTCACCCCGAGAGACACCCTCCCGGCTGGCAGGGGCTGTTCCTGCTACGAGTACCAGAAGATCCCCCCCCTCATTAACCGCATCCCGGTCAAGACCAGACGAACTCACGTGGGAGCAGGAGGCAAAAGCAGCCTCAGCCCCCAACCCGGGGCGAGGAGCAGCACCAGCTCCACGGCGGGCCGGACAAAGTGTAAGTGCGATGGGGCTGGGAGGAAGAGGAGGCTCGGCCCTCGCGTCTCGGTGCGTTAGAGCAG
>NW_009215474.1:1271-1847 GCF_000690835.1 Fulmarus glacialis
AGTTGGCTCCCGAGGGCGGCCTGTGCCCCGACTCCAGGCAGGCTGTGGGGCAGGGTGGGCTCCTAACGGCTCCTCTCCCCGCAGTGCGGGCCGAAGAGCTGCACTCCATCAAGGGGGAGCTGAGCCAGATCAAGGCGCAGGTGGACAGTCTGCTGGAGAGCCTGGACCGCATGGACCAGCGGAGAGAGCGTCTCGCGGGTGAGGGGACAGGCCATAGACCCTCCGACACCCGTGTATCCATGCCGGGCAGCCTGCAGGCACACTGGACCCTGAGCCGGGTGTAAGAGGTCCCTCCCTGCGTGCCCCAGGAGGGAGCTGGGCATCCCGAGCCGGCTGGGCAAATTCCCCGCGTCCTCCCCCTTCCCCGGGCTGGCAGGGCAGAGTCCGGCCCTTTGGCACGAGGGGACCCTGCAAGGACAGGGCTGATGTTTGCCCTGTACCCCAAATTTCTGCTGTCTCTGTCCTTGCAGGATCCAAGGAGAGCGAGAAGAAGAGGGTAGAGACGGGGGCAGAGTCACCGTCCCCAGCAGGAGAGGGGTCACGGGAGTCGCGGGGGAAGGAGGGGACGGGAGCTGA
>NW_009215475.1:0-3048 GCF_000690835.1 Fulmarus glacialis
TCACGAGAGCGAGCTGTGCTGGCTATAGGGCTTGCATGCTTTTCCATTTTGGGGGGTGGAAGAGCAGCGCTATACAATAAGCCGGGCAGTAGCAAGAGCCGTGACTGATCTGGAGCACAACCGCGCATTTCGCAGTCGGATTGATGAGGCTGGGGCAAGTGGGAAGACTTTTCTGTAGTTATATATCATGCCTCCAGCCCTTCACTTTCATAACCACAGATTACAAAATAGCTTCAATTGTGAAGCTAGCACATTCATCCCAACCCTTGCTCTCTCACCAGTTTAGCTCCGGGATTGCAAACAGCAGGAGCATGTGTGTGGGGAACAGGACGGGGACTAATCCTGCTGTTTGGGTTCAAAACAAATAAGGTCTCAATTCTTGGTAAATCAGATTTGCCCCTGGTGCATGTGCTAGAACCAGGCAGGTCTTGCCACCGGCTAGATTGACGTAGTCCCGGCGCCTCTCCTCGCATGCACCAGCTCTGGAGCACTCCGGCTTGGCATGGGACCCGGGCAGCTTGCTGGGGGCAGAGCAGGGGGGAGGTGGCAGCTTTGGTTGTTAACGAAGAGCTGCTGACAGGTTGATTACAGCAGAAGGGTCAGGAAGGGTGAGAAGTGGGCCGAGAAGATTTTGTAAGCGTTTTGCATTTTCTGATTTGGACGGATTTATTACTGCTGAGGGAAGGTAAGGCTAAGGAAGAGGAGGCTAGTTGTGTGGGACGCCATCCCTAGGAAGTATGGCAGAAAGGCTGCAGCTCCCACCAGCCCCATTGCTCCCTGGGCAGGTGAAAGTTCCTGGCTCCACTTCCCTGCAATAACCTGCCTGTTCTCCGCATGCTTAACATGAAATGAAAAGCTCATGTGATTGCAGCACACATCTGAAGGCTTTTTTCTTTTTTGCTTTTTGGTCAGCATTTGGAGTGCCAATTTGGGAATCTTATTCCAAAAAGGGACTGCTAAGGGGAAAAAAAAAATCCTGCGAATTGTCATCCTTCTGTGGTGCAAAACCACCATGTTGTGAACATCCCCTGCAAGATTTGGGACTGTGAAATGGCCTGTGATGAAATAAGACCGTTTTTAAGGCATCTCCTAAAATATGGTTTGCTGTGCCTGTCCCCTCTTTTTCTCTCCCTCTCCCATACATGCACTATATCGGAGGGACCGGTGTAGGTACGCGTGCAGAGTTAGTGCTAGCCTGATGTCTGCGGGGTGTATAACGTGAAGAGGAGCAAAGGGATCTTTGCAGCCCGCTGCAGGTTCCCTTGGCAGCGGTGTGCAGCCTGTGTTTGCTCTCCCGCCCGGTGCCTGCTTTTGCGAATTGCATTTCCTCTCTGTCCCCACGTGCGCAGAGGGGTTAAAGGCTGGGGTAAAAAGAAAAGAAAAAAAGGGGGGGAAAAAAAAAATGCGGGGTGTATAACGTGAAGAGGAGCAAAGGGATCTTTGCAGCCCGCTGCAGGTTCCCTTGGCAGCGGTGTGCAGCCTGTGTTTGCTCTCCCGCCCGGTGCCTGCTTTTGCGAATTGCATTTCCTCTCTGTCCCCACGTGCGCAGAGGGGTTAAAGGCTGGGGTAAAAAGAAAAGAAAAAAAGGGGGGGAAAAAAAAAAGCCCCAGCTATGATTTGCATGCATTTGCTTAAGAAACGCCTGAAGTTGTAAGCGTGTGTTGTGCTTGTACCTTAACCTCTGATGAAACTGCAGGGAAGGCTCCAGCCCTGGCTGCTGTCACATGCCTGCTTTATAACTCGGAGCGGGAGGCGGTCCCGGGCTGGCCGCTGACGTCTCTCCCATTACTACTGTACGAGCCTCTGCTTACAACTGGGTTGCTGACTTCTCAATGAAGCCCGAAAGCTGCTTCCGCAAAGTCCCCAGTGCTCCAGCACAAGACCAGATTACCCTGAGAGGCTACAATGTCAGGAGGGCTGTCACATGCCTGCTTTATAACTCGGAGCGGGAGGCGGTCCCGGGCTGGCCGCTGACGTCTCTCCCATTACTACTGTACGAGCCTCTGCTTACAACTGGGTTGCTGACTTCTCAATGAAGCCCGAAAGCTGCTTCCGCAAAGTCCCCAGTGCTCCAGCACAAGACCAGATTACCCTGAGAGGCTACAATGTCAGGAGGCACTAGCCGTTTCCTTCGTGGAAATCTTGAGGAACTCTAACTCTCCTCCTCGCTGCCTGTGCTCCTCCCCAGCCCTTGCTTTCGCAGTAGGTTTCGAGAAAGGCGCAGTTGGGTGCGTGCAGGTGCCAGGTGATCCCTTCCTCTCCAGGGGAGGAATCCTCAAGAGGGCTCTCGGGGAGATGCATGGTGAAGGTTTGACATGGATATTTGCATCAGTCCCTTAATTATATGGGCTTGTGCTGAGGATGCCTGCTAACCTCTATTTACATATCGAGGACAGCGATGATTCACGTGGTACCTGCATTGCTACAGAAGGAAAATCAGGGTTTTTCACTTGATATCTGCCTTTCTTCTGCCAACTCTTTCTCCCTTTTTAGCAACAAAAAAAGTGATTTCGTTTTGCTGCGATTCAAAACGTGTCATTTCTGGGCCTGCTTAATCCATTTTGTGCAACTCTTTGCTGCTCAGAGGTATGAAGCTGGTCGTAGCTGGTTTGTCTGCTGGCACCAGGCGCTGGAAAGTGCCAGCCAGGCAGCTCTGCCGAGAGCACCGCGGAGCGGCCAGCGACTCTCAGCATCCCTGTGAGAGGCAGGCAGTTTGACTCTTATGGCTTCGATTTGTTTAAAAACCCCAAACAAAGTGCAGCAGGGGGAAAAAAAAAAACCAAAAAAACAAAAAACCAGGCTGCTTCTCAGACAGATGCTTAAAGATCACATGAACTAAAATACAATATTCCCTCTTCAACTTCTCAGCCTCCTGCTAACAGCTTAATCCATTGATGAGTGCAGGAGGCACAGTGAAGCCCTCGGTGGAAAAGCGGTCCATCGGGTGGGTTGTTACTGCTAGTAATAAAGTGGGGACGCATCCCTAATTTCTGATAGTCCTCACCGAGCAGACTGATATTCTGCTTTTCTCTCAAAGATTTGGGGGGG
>NW_009215475.1:3079-3291 GCF_000690835.1 Fulmarus glacialis
TGGATGTCTGAGGCAGCCCAAGGGCCTGTGTATCTCCAGCCTGGCTGCATTGCTGCAGCTTGGGTCGTAGGGCCGCTGCATTGCTGGGGCTGGAGACCCCCCTCGCTCTCCTGGGAAAGCACTGCAAGGTGGCTGTGGCACGGTGGCTGTTACCCACGGTGGCAGTTAGCAGTTAGCAGGGGCCACGCCGGTACATTTGCAAAGCGGGGGGT